>NW_008790599.1:0-212 GCF_000715545.1 Opisthorchis viverrini
CAGGCAGGAAGCCTATTGCCCTGTCCTCCTCGTTTTGCCTTTGCCTGCCACATGCAAATCCTAACAATCTGGTCTTGCTCGATATTGTCCTCAAAAGGCAGTAGCAACTGGGCTCCCCTGCCCATGGCGGTTTACGGGCGGCCATGTCTGCATTGATTAATGCTTACCGTTTTTGATGTTGTTGTTTTCCACGCACTCTCTTGTACTCACGC
>NW_008790600.1:0-212 GCF_000715545.1 Opisthorchis viverrini
ATACCCAAATCTTTTTGGCATCTATCCTCTTGAAGTCTTCTGATACATTCTTAACAGGCAAGACACAGGCGTTCACTGAGTCCCCCTAATATCATATGGACGTACTTGTCATCGTTCAGGGGAATGTGCTGGTATAAATGATCACTGTCCTGGATCGTCTGCATCTGTTTGAAGGGGAGTGGTATTGGAATTCCGGGATTTCAAGTCGTCCG
>NW_008790601.1:0-212 GCF_000715545.1 Opisthorchis viverrini
GGCGATTGAACCATGATCTGCCGCTGCAGCAGTCCGCTCTGTCGATCAATACTCGATTCCGCAGTAGCTTCTTCCCTTTTCTGTCACGAGTTCCACAGATGACCCTTCACGTCAGTCGTGCAACACAGTCGCACGCCCGCTATCTAACTACCCACAGAGCGGTAAGGTTTCCGTCTCCTCACCAGCTCACCAGGCTGGCACGCAGCTATCGC
>NW_008790602.1:0-212 GCF_000715545.1 Opisthorchis viverrini
GTATGACTCCTTTAGATATATTGGTCTTATATGACCGAACAAATAAGATCAACGACTATACGCGACTTCAGGACGAGGGCACAAACTCCCAGCTTTGGAGTGAGCCCAGCCAGTCCTAGCGCAGAGGGTAGGAGAAGCAGTGCTTCGCAGCGGAGCATCTTCTGCCTCAACCATGAGCGAAGGACAAATAGGCACTGGCCAATAGGAAAGAA
>NW_008790603.1:0-212 GCF_000715545.1 Opisthorchis viverrini
ACACACGGATTATTTCATCCGAATGGTTCACAAAATTCGCGGAATCAACTTAACGCTTCGCTAGCGGTGTGTTTAGGTTTAGGTAAGTACAGTGCAAACAATATTCATGCTCACATTCAACCGGTCGTTAAAGACTCGAATTAAATTATTTCGGACACATAAAAGCCCGAATAAAGGAGCTTTGCAAGTATATATGAAACTGTGAACCTGTT
>NW_008790604.1:0-212 GCF_000715545.1 Opisthorchis viverrini
GACTTAGAAAATCCCACAATGAACGCCCGAGGTGCCCGGATCTTTAAGCGTACACTCGGATAATCTCAATGAAAACTGACATCAGTTAGTAGACATAGCAGACAACACCCCCTGTCATCCAGAGGAAAGATCACAGGAAAATCCTGAAAGCGGGAAGCGGTAATATCACTCAGACTCATTTTATACCTCCGCATCGCATTCTATTACCTCTC
>NW_008790605.1:0-212 GCF_000715545.1 Opisthorchis viverrini
CCAGTCTACTGAAAAATTCTGTAGTTTTAATTTTCATTCCGCTGAGCCTAAAACCAATCACCCGCAGTGTGGATGATAAGTAGGACTGACATCTGTGATATCTTAGCGCAGCTAGATTCAAATGTAACATTGGGACCAGCATTCACGGGAGGAAGACTTTGACCACTTTTAGAAGCATGTATTCGATTGGTGAATCTGTTGCAGATCAAAAT
>NW_008790606.1:0-212 GCF_000715545.1 Opisthorchis viverrini
GGATTTCACGAGCATTCACGTGCGTCATTCCTTGCATCTTCCAGCATTCAGTCCGTGTTGTTGCAGTCCTGGTCGAGTCACGGCAAATCTACTCATCACTGGTTGTTTCTGTCTGTAGTTTCTTTATATATCTGTGAGGATTACTCCACACTTGTGGTTTCCTCGGTGAACGGTAGCGACTGAGCTCTGGCAAATGTCACAAAAATATCTAA
>NW_008790607.1:0-212 GCF_000715545.1 Opisthorchis viverrini
CAATACATGCGATTTACCGTTCCAATGACCAATCATGGATTCACTCGTTTCTCGCTGTCTTACTGTTTTGATGAATACTACGTATTCACAACTCGTTCTCGCTTAAGCTTCTAAAAATCGGTTGCTAAAACTATTGTCCTTATCGCCGATTGCTCCCACTACAATTGGACGTGGTATTCAGGTTTGCCGATGCGTAAAAATTTGGGATCGCT
>NW_008790608.1:0-212 GCF_000715545.1 Opisthorchis viverrini
AGGTCAATCTGAGGTGAGCACAGTCTACGGGAATGAGTCCAGGCATCTCCATACGCATTTCATAATCGACGGATTTGAGGCCAGCGACCAACTTCGTGTCAGCTCAGTTAGGGTTGCGTCCATGTTTCGACCTGGGAAGACAACTAGGTTGGAGCATTGAAGAAACGGTCTGACGTAGTCCTCATGGAGTATGTGAAAGTCCATGCGAGCAG
>NW_008790609.1:0-212 GCF_000715545.1 Opisthorchis viverrini
TGCGTTTCATGGGCCACAAAAAGATCATAGCGACTAACGACCTGATGCGAATTCGTCACGTGGGGACATTTTGAACTTTGGTGTAGTTTGAGAAATTCAGGCTTCAAACAGAAAGATGCGGTAGTTCAATTGACGTCACTTGCCTTCGTTTATCAAACCACATGAGTTTGGATTATTATCATAATCATTTTCGTCATCATCATCATCATCAT
>NW_008790610.1:0-212 GCF_000715545.1 Opisthorchis viverrini
AGTGATCTAAAATAATGGACAATTTCTTCGCAGGACAAAGTGCAGATACTGTGGACACTCCGCGATGGTCCAGGCACGGCATTATTCTGCGTACAATCAGCTGTTGTAATCGCAATAGCAGCGCACTGCGCATACAAAGTAAAGGAAACTTGCGATTACGGAGTGGTGGAACGAGAGTCAAAAGAGTTACCTAGCAGAATGTTTCCTTTGAA
>NW_008790611.1:0-212 GCF_000715545.1 Opisthorchis viverrini
AAGTTTTGACTGTTCTATGAGCGTTTGAAGTATGGAGTGATTTTTGTCAGGACCTGATATGTGAATCCAAAACAGTCAGCTGCAGAGAATACATTGGGTTTGGTTTTTTCTCTCTTGTAACAATTCACACGGATGACAGGTGTCGTCTCCTTGCAACTTAAACCATAAGCTTCTTAGTCATCGGAACAATAAAATTTGAAGCTTTTGGCGAC
>NW_008790612.1:0-212 GCF_000715545.1 Opisthorchis viverrini
CCACTGTTTTCAAGTCCTTGCACAAATTAAACTGACGAAACGGTCTTGTGAGTAACACGCTCGTCTGGGATATAGAGACATAGTGAACTACGGGCAAGCCTTCAGATTGAGTATGGTGGTCGCGGCACAATCATCGCGTCGCCGTACTTCTGTTCGTGGACAGCCCCGTACATGAACGTCCCAGATGAGCCGTTTATGGTCGTCATTGTAGT
>NW_008790613.1:0-212 GCF_000715545.1 Opisthorchis viverrini
AAGTGAATAACTTTCAGTTCATCAGCTAGAAGCTCTAAATCTTGCGCCTGTGACAGACGTTAGCCCGACCGTCAGGGTCAAACTCGGATCAGCCTGAGGGAAACTACACCAAAAGAGGCTGAAGGCTCCTCGACAGCTCAAGATAGGTTTCGACGCTCCACGTCAGGCTCATCAGATAGGTGTAATCCCCGAGATTCCGTCAACCTGATGTT
>NW_008790614.1:0-212 GCF_000715545.1 Opisthorchis viverrini
TCAGTTGGCTGCTTTGTTGTTACCTTGGCCCACTATTCTGTGGCCCGCGACAACATAGTGGCACAAGACCTACTGTTGAACCCACTTTGGTAGCACGGGGCTTGCATCGGGGCTCTCGTGGGCACCCAGCAGTCTTTAGCATTTTACCATGGTCTTTCTCACTGCCATGTCCAGTCCTGCCAGATATCTGCCTCCTGGGTGTGCCTAGCTCC
>NW_008790615.1:0-212 GCF_000715545.1 Opisthorchis viverrini
GTGTGTGTGATAATGCGAGTCTTGCACCACAGTACAAAGTACCTCTTGAAAGTGCTTCCACCGAATGGACGGAATTTACTACAAACTTGCTGGATGATATTACATGTGTTGGTTAAGAGGTGGTCAGTGATGGAAATCCACGTCCTGTGGAGTCGACGGTCAGGTAAGCACTTTGAATTTGAGCTGGGTATACAAGGTTTCCAACACTGATG
>NW_008790616.1:0-212 GCF_000715545.1 Opisthorchis viverrini
ACGAATAAGCAGCACGGAAAGCTGTTGTAAATATCTATCCATTTTATGGCATTGGCTGCCAAACACTGAAATAACACGTACAACTGTGGAATGTGATGCACATAAGAGGATCACATTCACGGTCCAAGTTTGTGGAGACGGTTGCGAACCATAGCGACTGACAGTGATATGCATTTGAATCAACCCGAAACAGACTGCCAAAGAACAGAATC
>NW_008790617.1:0-212 GCF_000715545.1 Opisthorchis viverrini
CGCCTAAATTTCACTTTGGTCCTTTCATACAACAGTGAAATTATTTTTTCTTTCGCTTCTTTTGCAAAATGATTCAACAGCCATTTAAACTGGTTTCACTCAGATGTAAACATGTGGTCAGCGTAAATGTAGATGGCTTACGAAAAGCGATATTAACAGTAAAATATTCGGTATAATAATCGGATGATTTTCTGGAATAATGTGTTTTCGAA
>NW_008790618.1:0-212 GCF_000715545.1 Opisthorchis viverrini
CCGAGTGTTTACTTGCATATCGTAGTGGGGCATTCAGTTTCACAGGACGCTGAGCTCCATACCCCAAAGCTATAGAATCTGAACGATGCAGAAAATTTTGCCCTCTAAGTTAGGCATCAGTTATCCTGAACACAGTAACAGTTTGGGGATCAGAATCACATGCCTTCATGTCGCTGGCAGATAGAATCTCTCAAAAAGAATTGACTCCGATG
>NW_008790619.1:0-212 GCF_000715545.1 Opisthorchis viverrini
GCGGGAAAGTTACATTTTCGTTGCCTAATGAGCGGAATTCGCAAAGTTGGATGAGTCTACTATTTTTGAAAGAGGGCTGAATATGGCTTTTTAGGTTATTTTTCATCCCGTAGTGATGCGTTTTGCAGTCATTTACAGTTGAGCGAAATTTCCGTTGATGACAGATAGTTGGAGGTTGGCAAGTGGAGCGTCTTTAATATTCGATAGGATAA
>NW_008790620.1:0-212 GCF_000715545.1 Opisthorchis viverrini
AGATGGCCCAAGTAGTTAGAGCGCGAATTAACTGACAGAAAGGTTCCTCGTTCGAATTCAACATTCGCCAGTCGACTTATTTGTCAAGCTTGGGCAACCTGGAAGTATCCCACGCGCCGTGCTCCCTACGGGTGGCATCGCAGCCAGGCACCTGAAGGGTGCTACAGCTAGAGGCTTTTATGATTTCCCTCTGCTTGAAAGGAAGTGATTGT
>NW_008790621.1:0-212 GCF_000715545.1 Opisthorchis viverrini
AGTGAACTTGCTGCAGTTTTCTCTTGAACATATTTCAGACTAAATATCTGGAACTAGAGTAAAAGCGTCATTGCCGACTGACACCAGAGGACGGAAACGTTGTTCAGGGTTTTTAATGCTACTAAAATGCATCCATATGTTTAGAGCCACGACAAAAGTCTCAATATTTATTAGCCGGAAATTCAGCTTGATTGAAGAGTGATACATGTATA
>NW_008790622.1:0-212 GCF_000715545.1 Opisthorchis viverrini
GCTTGCAGGCTCTACGGTGGTTCCATCAGCGGCGGGTTCGTTCACCGATATTGAAGTGAGTCAGACCTACGTGTAAAGGGGAGTTATGCATCTTAGTAGACCAAACTGCCTATTGTTCCACTGAAAACAAATCCAGAGCGCTCCATGCGCCCCTGATCAGGCTATACCAAGTCTTATCAATCCAGTACTGGCTGTGATGAAACGTTTGCAAT
>NW_008790623.1:0-212 GCF_000715545.1 Opisthorchis viverrini
ATGAGTAGTACATTACAATACAATACAATATTCTGCGAGCTGTTCCTCCTCCTCGTTTTGGCGACCCTGTAGCCTGGAGGTCTGTCTGTGTGAGCTAAGTGTTCAGCAACTCCATACAGGGCCATCCACCCCGTTTTGTTTCAATGTGCTGGTTACTTTCGACAATGTATACTACGAATCAACTAGCGCCTCCGCACCAGTTCCAACCAGTA
>NW_008790624.1:0-212 GCF_000715545.1 Opisthorchis viverrini
CAGAAGCTGGGCTAAGGGCGGCACCATACTACCCGCAAACTAATGGCCTAATCGAACGTAATAACCGAAAGATCAATAAGTGGCCTGCGGACAAAGGAAATGACTGGGAATTAAACTGGCCAACAGTGTTGTTAGCTCATCGTGCTTCCACATATTCAACCACAGGCAAGTCTTCGTTTATGGTGATGTACGGTCGACAACCACGCCTTTCG
>NW_008790625.1:0-212 GCF_000715545.1 Opisthorchis viverrini
GTCATGTTGGTTTCCAAGATGGTTCAGAGATTGAATAGAAGAGAAGGATACTCTGCTCAAGGCATCCGATTGGGCCTAATGAAAACTTGGTTTCGTCATGTCCGGAGGTTTTTACTGAGAAAAGCTGCAGCAGCAACCAACAATAGCGTGAGCAGACTCTCATATACCGGATGCCCAAGAAACTGAAGAATGACGGAGAACGCTGGTAGATT
>NW_008790626.1:0-212 GCF_000715545.1 Opisthorchis viverrini
CGCCTTCCTGCCGGTTATGCGTCGCTTGCGCAAACCTTTCAACAAACTTTTGACCAAAGGATGTCATTGGGATTGGTCACGCAACTGTCAGCTTGCACTGGAAGTCATGAAGAGGCTGCTTCAGTCCGAACTTATACTCACGCACTTGAACCCCCAAACTGTCTATCGTCCCCACAACTGACGCATCGAACAGTGGAGTTGGTGCAGTCATT
>NW_008790627.1:0-212 GCF_000715545.1 Opisthorchis viverrini
AGTGACTTGATTTGGAACAACATATCGCACGGGGTGAATCATATATAATGTAAAAGAAATACAATACAATCAGTAATAGACATCTACCCAGCGTCAGTGGCGTCTAATTTGAGAGTAAGGCAAAGGTTTCATGTACAGGAGGACCAAAGTTAATCAGATATTTTGCTTACAAATGATGTATAAACGCCCAAAAATTAAAGGATTTTGAATGT
>NW_008790628.1:0-212 GCF_000715545.1 Opisthorchis viverrini
GTTTCAAGATAGTGCACAAGCTTCATCAATTGTTTTGCAATAGCTGATAATTTTCGGCTTCTTTGTGGAAACTGGTGACCTAGTAGAACAACCGACCTAAATAATTGCGCGTAGTAGCTCACCAACGAAACCCTCCAATGGTAAGCAGATGGTAAGGCGTGTTGCCCGTGGCCTGAGGTCAATTAAGTGGCTTTACCCACACGACTAGACAA
>NW_008790629.1:0-212 GCF_000715545.1 Opisthorchis viverrini
GAATACCCTACAAGTACCGCATCCACATTCTTCCCTAAGTAAAAGCGCCGCGGGACCGTGGATTGTTAGGACGCTGTTGGACTTTCGTCTCCTCATTTAGTCATGTTCATCGACTAGCTACCGGGCAGAAATGTTTGTTGGTGGACTGGAAGTCTGAAACTGTGAGATATACCGACAAAATTGGACCTTAAGCCTCCTCGAACTACGAATTT
>NW_008790630.1:0-212 GCF_000715545.1 Opisthorchis viverrini
ACAGTGCAAGAGACACCTGCGGGCGATATCTGTACTATCCTGTGCTGGCGCCGTGATCTTAAAGCAGAAAATTAATTAATTGGTCTAAACGCACGATCTAAGAGTCCTACCTGGCGGGAAACGTGTAGCCCAGTTCACCGACGGACGGTCAGTCATAATTGCGACACAACCGAATTCTGCGAGCTTCACCTGCATTTGTTCAGTAGTCGCAA
>NW_008790631.1:0-212 GCF_000715545.1 Opisthorchis viverrini
CAGTTAGCGAACGCGAATTCATTAGTGTTTATCTAATACGGCGGCAATATTTTACGAGAAAAGTGATACGAATTCATGACTTACTGGAATGAACGAGTGTGCTTTGTAAACTTACATTGGGACGAATCCGGCGCACATCTTTGTGGAGCTGCCTGTCGTTAAGTTTGGTTATTCTACAAGGTCCTAAACCATGTGGATTCGTTTGGATCTTG
>NW_008790632.1:0-212 GCF_000715545.1 Opisthorchis viverrini
CTTTCACTGTTGTAATGTACGAGGCCATACAAAAGTTCACGCCCAATTTTCTACGGCTCTCCGAATCAGTGAAACCCGGGAAGTTCCGCATGGGGAATCCGCAGATTGCTAAGAGGAAAGTAAAATTGTCCTGGGTATACGAAAAAGTATAACGAATCACGGCAAAGCCTGATAGATTAGGAGCAGATGTCTTAAAGTAAAGTTGATATCTG
>NW_008790633.1:0-212 GCF_000715545.1 Opisthorchis viverrini
TGACTGTTGTGGCGTCCCTTCTGCCGGCTGTCCATTTCTTGACATTCTGGATAGCAGTGAAACAAACCGCATGAACCTGGAACTGTACAATGAAGGGTTTGGATCGCGCGTGTAGCGTTGCAGGCTGCTGACGGGTTACATCAAAATGAGGGGTAACATGAGAGGGTTGCCTGTGCCGGACGCCAGGAGCAGAATAGTCGCTGCATCGCGTA
>NW_008790634.1:0-212 GCF_000715545.1 Opisthorchis viverrini
GAGGACAGGTATAACAACCGGATCTAAGAGAGACATACTATCAATCCACCTTTATCGTCGGGTCTACCAATGAAAGGTTACTCCATTCTATCCAGAAGCACAATGCTGGCTTAAATTGAACAATCGTGACAACAATAGAATTGAAAATGAAATCTACGATTATGGGAAATATACAAAAAACGTCACGAGATTTCACAGCGGACCAGATCCAC
>NW_008790635.1:0-212 GCF_000715545.1 Opisthorchis viverrini
AAAAGATGCAAAGCGCATCATGTTGATGAAATCTAAACTAGCCAAAAACTGTGTGTAGGGCGCTATTCTCTTATTAGCTCTCGGATGTACTAAAATGCTCAAATGATGTGTCAAACTAAAATGTTGATATTTTGAAAGAATGTTATTTCATGGATCTGAAAATAAATTTTGAAGGCTATATTATTAAATGTCACCGGTATATGGTTTGTGCT
>NW_008790636.1:0-212 GCF_000715545.1 Opisthorchis viverrini
TTTCACGTTTAATCACGTCAGTCAAGGTTTCCACAGCGAAGTGTATGAACCCAAATTATGCAGATGAAATTCTGTGGGGCTATCTGTTACTTAGTGGTTATACGATTGAATTAATTTAAGCTCTCCGTATTTCCTTCGCTGTCACAGTTGCGAGTAATTGATTGGATCGCAGTTTCCTGAGCTTCTAACCGTACACTCTGTTACTCATCGTA
>NW_008790637.1:0-211 GCF_000715545.1 Opisthorchis viverrini
AAGTGTAGGTGGATGACTTTTCTTCAAGGGTTTGTTCGAAAATGTGGAACCATTCTCTGAGTAACCCAATGCAAGTTTCAAAACAGGGAGTCTCTGCATCTCATAGAATTTCGACCTTGAATCTGCCTGCCTGCTCCTCTTCTGTGAGCTTTCATAGGTTTCAGGCAGTGGGTAGACGTCACTTGGTGTTTCCCCATCCATCAACACGATG
>NW_008790638.1:0-211 GCF_000715545.1 Opisthorchis viverrini
CCCCCCCCCCCTCGTTGCCAGCTGCAGTAAATTACGCTCGCCTCTGGATCATCAGATGTTCATCGGTATGCGGGATAAGTTGTAATCTTCCGCTTAAACCACCAGCTATGCGTGTGTTGCTTGGGTTTACTGCTTTTCCTGGCGTTAGCTGACTTACAGAAATGAAAAAACGGAATGAGAGTGACTGAGATGTTGGTTCTGCGAAAGTCTA
>NW_008790639.1:0-211 GCF_000715545.1 Opisthorchis viverrini
GGAACACGTAGCTCGAGCCCCCTACACCCCGTACAATCGCTTATTCAACCATTATTTGTGCGTGCCGTTTTTCCGAGGCTTTTCACAGCTGTGCACATGCGAATAAAGCCACGAATTTTTGAGACTACAGGCCGGAAAAGGCTGAAAAGTGGATGAAACAGATTTTACCCATACTGGTTATGATAAACGTTGAATTAATGTGTAAAAAAAA
>NW_008790640.1:0-211 GCF_000715545.1 Opisthorchis viverrini
CTTACTTTGCTAAAAAGCATACGATCCTAATGATGCGATCTCACTGCCTAATTGAGGTTGGTCAATCTACCAGTGATAACTACAGGTCAGTTCTCATCCTTCCTATTATCTTGCTGTAATTACTCCACGTTTCGTTAATGAGGTGAACTGTATGACCGAATAATTCTCCAATTAATTAGTTAAAATGACGAGGAGTTTCAGTGCGCAATAT
>NW_008790641.1:0-211 GCF_000715545.1 Opisthorchis viverrini
GGATATTTCGGGAGCTCATCAGTGATGCATATGCTCAGGGGTGACAAAATCTGAACCCCGAACATGTTACTAATGATAGTACATAAGTGCACACTGCACATACCTGCATAAACCAGCCTGAGCAGGCAAACGTTCACGTCTGATGTATGACACCCCGGTTTCTCTTGGCCTAAACTAACATCAGTACACGATCGACAACCCACCCGGCAGG
>NW_008790642.1:0-211 GCF_000715545.1 Opisthorchis viverrini
CGCCTTCCAGGGTGGGGACCGTGTGACCCCAACTGCGCCTGGTTGAAGATACTGCGAGACATGACTCCTAACCGATGTCAATGGCGTTCCTGTTATCAGTTTCTACCTAGATTGCTTGAACGAGTATCTAGAGGTGTAGGTAGCTCGGAATGATTGCATTAAACTAGCACTAAGTCGCTTCTCCGTCGACCTTCATTCTCCACAATAAGGC
>NW_008790643.1:0-211 GCF_000715545.1 Opisthorchis viverrini
CGGACTATAAAGTACGAATTAAATACCCTATAGCTGTTTGACCTCGCTAGTGTGATCAATTTCCATTAGAAAATCCATCTTTTCACAGGGTTCACTGGTAAAACCACCCTGGTGCCATGGATGCTTCTGAGAAGATGTGAGTTCACTCAAGCCAAAGACATGGAGCTCTCCGGAATATCCACTCTTTTGGGATGAGTACAATTCGATACGC
>NW_008790644.1:0-211 GCF_000715545.1 Opisthorchis viverrini
GAGTGAATAAAACCTTGGATGGAAACATATTACAGATTTGTGTCGTCACAAATGTCAAAGGCAGCATTGGTCGGAAAACTCGTCGGCTCTCTCGTCGTAATCCATTGAGAATTATACGGTCCTGGAAACCGACCACTGGTCTGCCGTGGTAGCGCTGGCAGTTCAGAGCGAAGTGGAACTCAGGTGCTTTTCACGACGTGCTCGCTGACAA
>NW_008790645.1:0-211 GCF_000715545.1 Opisthorchis viverrini
TGTTAAGGAGGACAGACCGGACAACGGAATCGAATGCACCGAGAGAATCGGGGTATACCAAAATTGTGGGACGTTATACGTGTGGCGTTGTTCCAGCACCTGATGGTGGTGATCTGAGCCCCCACCAAGCCTGAATCCCGCTCGCTGCTCTCAAACCAGTGTTTCACCACAAATCGACCAAGCACAGGTGACGCCTACGGTCTCGTTGAAA
>NW_008790646.1:0-211 GCF_000715545.1 Opisthorchis viverrini
TGTGGTCAAGTTGTACATCACCTGGCTTTGAGTAACTGATTAAGTGTGTTTAGCATTTATGGAAATATTTCTTAATTAGGCATTTTGTATTCATTCGTCTGATGCTGAATGGCACGTCCATTACCGTTCTCACAGAGATTGCCCATGAAAAATGTGGGACATCTTCCGTTTTGAACAGATTGCTCCGACTCGGCAGCGAACAAGTGGTAAT
>NW_008790647.1:0-211 GCF_000715545.1 Opisthorchis viverrini
TAGCAGGCTTTCCAGACGTTCCATGGACCGTAAGAGTAGCCCTACTTGAAGTCCTTTGATGTTTTCTTCCTACACTAAGACAACTCAACAGATATATCCAGGGGTGTATATGATCCGTACGGTTGTGGGGGTCGGCCTTGACACACCACATTATGAGATCTAAAAAAGGATAACCAACAAAACATGAAGTTAAGTCAAGGTGTTGTCAAAG
>NW_008790648.1:0-211 GCF_000715545.1 Opisthorchis viverrini
CTTATCGCAGCATACTCGGGAATAGAGCGCCAATCCAATGTTCTATTATATACTATTTGTCGGGTGTGCAAACACTGATCCTTGCAGTGGCGAGGCGTGAAGCACTTGAAACACACACGTTCGAGCGTGCTTCTGTAACTCCGTTTTTTGGGGATCAAGCTGTTTGTTCCTCAGATACTCCGCTGTTGAATAATTCCTGTTCTAATGCGAC
>NW_008790649.1:0-211 GCF_000715545.1 Opisthorchis viverrini
TCCCTAAGTAGATTTTTTGCTTGTCGGTGGGGCCCGACTGGGACGTTTCACTTGGTTGTATCTTCTTTTGATGGACATAAAGAACGCGTGGCAATCACAGGACGAATACCGTTACAGGCTGGCTTCTCTTTTCTCACAAACCTGCCTTCACGACCACAAGTTGTCTGATAATCATGCAACTTAATAGGCCACTTGAGGATTATCATCTCCA
>NW_008790650.1:0-211 GCF_000715545.1 Opisthorchis viverrini
TGAGAGGACAGGAGAGTATCGGAAAAAGCGAATACAACCACATAAAAACCGTGAAGCAAGGATTGCACCACGCAGGCCGCTAAAATGGTAGATCCAGAGTTGTTTTCTAACACGGTCAGTCATTTAATTTATCTCTGATAAATCCGAGCAGAACGAAAATTGTTAAGTATGGTAAGCGGCGACATTTGTAGGCTTCTTCTTCTCTACGTTC
>NW_008790651.1:0-211 GCF_000715545.1 Opisthorchis viverrini
GACTGACAGGAACAAAACCGACCCGGAAACTTTGGGCAAAAGCCTCGATCCTGTGCATCGCTCGGTGAATTCGTGAATCCGTTATCTATCTACGGGCCTACATAAATGACTGCTGTCCTAAATTTTTTTCCTACCCTCCCTGCAGCATCCGCAAATCCGGGTTTTGCTCCGTTCACCTACCGGGACCACGTCTGCTCTCTGAAGCGTAGTT
>NW_008790652.1:0-211 GCF_000715545.1 Opisthorchis viverrini
AGACTCCATAGGGCCCTTAACCACTACAGGGCAGTTCGTCCGCTGAGCATTGATTGACAGAGCTACGCTGGCGAACAGCGGATAGGCAGACAAATAGTTCATGTCACTCCCACCATCAGTTGGCTTCTCGTGCCCGTTCGCCTACTTCCGCTAGGTCCCTGGAAGTCAAATCAATTCAGTGCAGTAAGGGTTGTTTGTGCAGCAATTCAGC
>NW_008790653.1:0-211 GCF_000715545.1 Opisthorchis viverrini
TTGCTGTTTGCTCGCGGATCCCTCCCAAACCGTTCTTGCGGGACGAACATGCGTGTAGTTAAGGACAGCTTTGCCCAAGCCATGGACGTGGGTCTCATATCAGAAGCCATGTTTTCCGACTTGTTAAAAGCATACCTTGAAGCCCCACACGTCTTGCCTCCTCACAAACTAGAGTCTTCCGCATCTTCGTAAATAACTCTGGTGCCTCAGT
>NW_008790654.1:0-211 GCF_000715545.1 Opisthorchis viverrini
TCCCTAAGTAGATTTTTTGCTTGTCGGTGAGGCCCGACTGGGACGTTCCACTTGATTGTATCTTCTTTTGATGTACATAAAGAACGCGTGGCAATCACAAGACGAACACCGTTACAGGCTGGCTTCTTTTTTCTCACAAACCTGCCTTCACCACCACAAGTTGTCTGATAATCATGCAACTCAATAGGCCACTTGAGGATTATCATCTCCA
>NW_008790655.1:0-211 GCF_000715545.1 Opisthorchis viverrini
ACGGAGTATCCTTGCTTAACCCTGAGGAGCCAAAAGTATTGGACGGTCTGTATTCAGCCCTCCTCAATGAATGCGGGAAATTCCTTTTTACCCTATCTGACGAAGCCTATTGGGGCTACATGGAATGAGGATTAGGAACTTGTGTATTGAGGCACATTGCTCCTCTGCGGGGAGGCTGAACGTTATCGTGGTGTAACGGTTTGTGTACTTC
>NW_008790656.1:0-211 GCF_000715545.1 Opisthorchis viverrini
GCGGATTTTGATGCTTAGAAATCCGAATGCTTTGTCTGACATGATCACCGAATACACATGAACAAAGTTTTGAACTGTCTGATACCCTGGTGCAAGATGGCATCGTTTAGAATGTAGGGAACATGAATCCTTAAACAAACAATTCTTGATATTGTCCTATGGATTCTAGAAAAAAGTCGTTCTCCGTTCGTTTTACTGTGCAAATCGTATC
>NW_008790657.1:0-211 GCF_000715545.1 Opisthorchis viverrini
ATAGGGAAGACAAATGCCGATAAATGTTTCCTACATTCGTGGGTTTCAGTGATCAAACGGGGATAAGATACCAAGAGGAAAAACATTTTTTCTGTTCCACACTGTTCAATACAGTTGCACGGTGATACTAGACAGTTACAAACGGTACGCGGGAGCGGGTTCTTCGTACTGCACTCAGATATCCAAAAGCTTGCCACTGCTGGGTGAACCC
>NW_008790658.1:0-211 GCF_000715545.1 Opisthorchis viverrini
CTGCCGTTTCTGCTCTTCCTGCTGGAGTCGGCATTGTTCTAAGCCATTGAGCCGAACGGTCTCCCGTTGAACGGTTGACAGTAGCATCAGCGCTCCTCGCCTGCTAGACGCCCGTGAGAATTCCACGCATCTCGCTCTCTCACCGAGAAGCTTTCGAACCCTGATGTAAACCAACTCTCCCTTTCCTGCAAGACATCCTCTAATGGTAACG
>NW_008790659.1:0-211 GCF_000715545.1 Opisthorchis viverrini
TCAGGGTCAAGCGAAAAGTGCGAAAATGTTTGCGTTGTCCACCGCATATAGCAGTGTGTTAATGAGTGTATGGACAAATGACCCGATCGGTTGCGACGATAGAACAAAAAAACATGGAAAGTGCGATACTTGTAAGAATGATTCTGAATTACATCAAGAACTGAAAGAACAATAACGTCAGTGAGCGAGTTTGGCAGCCGATATGAACTCA
>NW_008790660.1:0-211 GCF_000715545.1 Opisthorchis viverrini
GTGATGCAGTTATGTGGCCTAGACCGCCAGGTTCTATGTGGGAGAGCTCACTTTGCATCATTTTCCTTCGAGCCCATGGTTCATCCGCATTTCCCTGAAGAGCTGAAACGAAGGTGCTACTTGAAGCCGTTAAGTCAGGAAAAACTATAGTCCAACTGGGGATAGTCGGCCGAAGAGTGATTTAAGCCTGCTGTGGTGAAAGGGCAGGAGG
>NW_008790661.1:0-211 GCF_000715545.1 Opisthorchis viverrini
ATGAAACCTGCGAACTTATTGCTACGCTGAGAAATTTCTTCGTTCTTGAGCACCCCTTGTGTTAGGATCCACCCTCGTTGGAATGACCTGGGCGTCAAATATATGTTACAGCCATGCAGATCTTGCAGTCCTACTTCATCAAATCATCGACTCGCAGTTTCAAGGAGTAGGATGTCTTTTAATTTTTCAGCTTAAAACAAACTGCCAAATA
>NW_008790662.1:0-211 GCF_000715545.1 Opisthorchis viverrini
GTTCCATTAAGCGCGCCACTGGAGGCACAAATCCGATTGATCCTAATTGAAGAAACAAGTTGGTTACAAGTCATGTTTTCAAAATTGCGATATTTTGCTTTTTATTATGTTGCGCTATATTTTGTTGTGCTACTTGTGATCATCTCACCCAGTTTCAAACGATGAATCTTTTTGCCTTGGTGCGGAATTTCGTGTTGTGCTATACTAGTGC
>NW_008790663.1:0-211 GCF_000715545.1 Opisthorchis viverrini
GTTGGTACGATATTCCAGATATCGGAGTATATGTTCATAAGGGAAATTAATCACAAGATTGGTGAAATCTCCTCGACGGCCCAACACAGTTTTCGCATTCTTAAATTCGGTTCAACAGCTAGGCGCAGTCCCCGAGAATACGTGAAACGTATTACATCAATTAATTTCAATTGCAATCCTCCCGAGAAATACACTCATTTGGAAATCAGTT
>NW_008790664.1:0-211 GCF_000715545.1 Opisthorchis viverrini
AGTTGTCTGGAGCAGACTCCTTTTCCCAAGCGCAAGCAAACAGATCAGACAAGCGTTGACCAGGTACTTCACTCCCGTCTTTGAACAACGCGGTGGCTCGGTGCCGCTTGAGACAACACATGCACTCACAAAACTCTGAGGCCGTATGCGGTTCCACTTTTACCTTCCAGGGTTCTGCATCACGTGTGAGCTCTAGATGAGTGCCAGCTGG
>NW_008790665.1:0-211 GCF_000715545.1 Opisthorchis viverrini
GTACCATGATACGTTGCCTTTGGGCAACCCCTAAACATGGTGTTTTTATCCATTCGAAGTAGAAACATCATAGGAGACGTAATCTGATTAGCCGTAATAATACTCTGAAGCATCATGCAAAAACCATGTGGTCAAAAATGATGCATTCAGAGAAGTCAGCTTGTTCTTGTTAACCTTGACGTTGGAGTGCAACGCGGTGCATTTTCAGGAC
>NW_008790666.1:0-211 GCF_000715545.1 Opisthorchis viverrini
CACTCGGCACGGCATACACAAACAAATGGTAATATGAGTGAATTCAAAGCCGTGAACTATCCCCAGACCAACTGTAAGCGTTTTCAAGGTAAACATTTCATGGACGGAGTCAGTCTTGATAACTTCTTTGCTGGCCTGATCACCCGAGAACCGGTTAAAAACCACTGAATTTTAGATTGACCCATTTCATCCTCCTCCACAGGGTGAACGA
>NW_008790667.1:0-211 GCF_000715545.1 Opisthorchis viverrini
TTGTTGATATTTCTTCGAATCTAATGATATCTGACTGGAAAAAAACCTAAATGTGTGCTGACTGAATGGAATTGTGTGGCGATACTTAGCTAATTCCTCAAATACATGTGTGATGAAATGCGGACGGCTCATCACCAGCATCTTTATAATGGAATTGCCGAATTTGTTTCTTCTTGACGTTGGGATTTTAGCAGGTCCACGATTAATAGAT
>NW_008790668.1:0-211 GCF_000715545.1 Opisthorchis viverrini
ATGTCTCAGGTTATTCATTGCTACGGAATAGTTCTCTGTGTGTGACGTCTTCCCTGTTGTTCCATTCTTGTGCATGCTAGATGCTAAGCCGGTCATTGCGATGATATTACCTATGAGCATACATGGTTTGCCTGCGAAACGTACAAGAAAATACCAACCAATTAGCTCACAAACGAGTGTTTTCAGGCAAAAGATTGATCAGTTTCAGGGA
>NW_008790669.1:0-211 GCF_000715545.1 Opisthorchis viverrini
CGTTCCAGGAGACATCATCAGTGCTCTGTTGAGTATTCCTCAAGTCAACTGACAAGCCCGGCACCTGATGAATTACCAATGAATGAACCCGAGCTATCAATATTCCAAAGAACATCTGTAATGACAATGCGATTCAATTTAACAGACTGAGTTGGAGAAAGTCCACCAGTTTGCCTTGACGCCATAGATGTTTTTTGGGCCGAGGTGGCTC
>NW_008790670.1:0-211 GCF_000715545.1 Opisthorchis viverrini
GCATAGAGGAGCCATTAGCTAACGTGCATATGTAAAACTACCCGACCACTGTTAGGAGCACAGAGGCATGAGACATTACTGAACTGTGGCTTCCAACCCAACTTCTGCTTTTGCTCCACGTTGGAGAATTGCACTCTCAAGAGATTAGTTAAGACATGCCTATAAAAAGTCATCGGTCAAAATGGTGCGGTAAGGCGGCTTAGCGTTGTAC
>NW_008790671.1:0-211 GCF_000715545.1 Opisthorchis viverrini
AAAACAAATCACTAAATTGTCGGAAAAATCCATCTTTGAATCCAATTTGTTTATTCTAGGGAGCAGTCAGAGTAAGATTTATAAATTGTGTAACTGCTTCATAATTATTTTTTATTGTTCTCGCAAACACATAAGCATGACGCAACTCACAAAACCTTGCAATCTACAATATTTTTTTTCGGGGCCGAAGGTGCCCTGTAAGAAGGCACTT
>NW_008790672.1:0-211 GCF_000715545.1 Opisthorchis viverrini
TTCGCTTTAAAATAGTCCGTCGCTGGCCTGGGTGAGCGCGTAAACAACAATCCAATCAGAGTTTCCAGGGGACTTCTGAACAGTCACCATATACGAGAGATTCCGAAGATGTTCTGAAATATTTTGGTACCAGAGTTAGCACATGAGACTCGCGAATGACCGCTGTATGCACGAGCGAAATGAGATAAGAGAGAGTCGAAGCACATAACGT
>NW_008790673.1:0-211 GCF_000715545.1 Opisthorchis viverrini
TGTCCAATATAACTTGCACATACCTCCGCAAGGTACGCATTATGGATTTAACTTCGCAGTTTGAGCTCAGGCAAGCCAGTGCTAATGACCCTGACTATGAAGTGTGGTATATTCCGGAAACGCAGTCATCGTCTACGGCTGGCGTCGATAAACTACCTACGTGAAAAGATTCTGAAGTCGTGAAATGCTGCGATAAACTGTGCAAACTCTA
>NW_008790674.1:0-211 GCF_000715545.1 Opisthorchis viverrini
CTTGCCAGTTCCCTTCCGGCAAAGCATGCTACACTCATATACTCACCCCATAGCCTGCATGGAAAAAAACAGTTCCACAGTCTTCACCATAACTCGCAACTACCGAATACTAAATCGTATTGGCACCTTTCTTTTTGGGCACCAAAACCCGGATTTTGTGCTTACTTTTGAAGACGGCTTCCGCTGTGATCTCCAGGACGCCACTGGATTC
>NW_008790675.1:0-211 GCF_000715545.1 Opisthorchis viverrini
CGGTATAACCGGACGAACCAAACGAACTAGAATACAGCACAGTGTAACACGTAATACGTATGTATTTGGATTGGCGTATATATACTTCACCTTGAATATTGAAACAAAGGAAAAATAAACACAGCAGTGAATAGAGTATCAAACGTGTTCATCACACACCCAGTTCTGGAATGAGTGTGTAAATATTTATAGTTCAGTGGTTTCGCGGAAT
>NW_008790676.1:0-211 GCF_000715545.1 Opisthorchis viverrini
GACCCTACAACATTGAGCTGCCTTGCGCTCTCCCATCACTTGAATTACGTTGGTCAGCGTAAGTGTGACACCAATGCAGGTCCTTGTATCTGGTTGGCGGTGCGAGGGACCGACCAAAACAGAATCACGCTCATTCTGGGTTAGAACAATCCTGACGACTTGCTTTTTCACCACGTGGGGCAATCTGACGATGTAACACAAAATAGTCTAC
>NW_008790677.1:0-211 GCF_000715545.1 Opisthorchis viverrini
GAATTGGATCAATCATAGACAAGCTGAGATAAAAGCAGTGTATGTGACTGATTGTGACAACGTAGTCAACGTATTCAACTTCTGCAGCATTGTGGCAGCTAACGGCCCTAACATCACGAAAGATTACCAAGGTTTTCGAAAGATAAAGAGCACAGTCAGACCTTGATCAAATTCACAAGAATAGAGGCAAGA
The DNA here is from genome assembly GCF_000715545.1 of Opisthorchis viverrini. Taxonomy (NCBI): domain Eukaryota; kingdom Metazoa; phylum Platyhelminthes; class Trematoda; order Opisthorchiida; family Opisthorchiidae; genus Opisthorchis; species Opisthorchis viverrini. Next base: position 193 of record NW_008790677.1, read on the forward strand.
GCCTTTGGTGTTTTCTGAA
>NW_008790678.1:0-211 GCF_000715545.1 Opisthorchis viverrini
TTCTGTTCAACTTGCGAAACACAGAATTGTGCACTTGGTGACAATTGGGGTTTGATTACTTGTGTGCAAACAGCACCGTAGATTTTTGAATATAATTTTTCCGTCTGATATTCGACATCGCCAAAATTACGCGTTACTCCAAGTTTCGTATCGCGTACCTTAACAAAACGATTGTTGTAAACTGCCGTATTGACTAGAACAACAAAGCATT
>NW_008790679.1:0-211 GCF_000715545.1 Opisthorchis viverrini
CCATCGATAGTCGGAACGAATGTGTACTTTTTGGTTTGTAAGTCGGAGGAATTTCCTGCGGCATACATCTAAGTTGTCTGCAGGATTTCCACGTTATTTAGTAGCATGAAACAGCGACACTGACATAATGTTGGACAAGAATGCTTTATTTCAAAGATCGTGGTCCATCGCGAAATTTTCATGAATAGACTGCAGTGTTCTTGGAAGCTGT
>NW_008790680.1:0-211 GCF_000715545.1 Opisthorchis viverrini
ACGCTATCCTATGTATGAAAAATATTTAGATGATGTTGTAAATGACCGCAAACTTCGGCTCCAGAACAGCTTTAGTGTAAACAAGTGAGCGTAAGATTACGGGGCGTCGAGGTACTTAAGGCGCACGTTTGACCTTGAATTAGGACTGATCAATGGTGAGTCAACGATTGGTGTCGCTTCTGGGTCACGCCATCAGTTATCGCTCATTGGC
>NW_008790681.1:0-211 GCF_000715545.1 Opisthorchis viverrini
ACCACATGCCGGACGCCGTGTGTTTGGCCTTCTGGGTTGCTCTAAGAGGGAGCATTTTGAAGTCAGTTTATAATCAGTAACGCAAATTCGAACACGTTCTAGGTGGCTGAGTGTGTTCCCTACTGGCCCATTTGTATCAAAAGAAGAGTTATCAAGTCCTTTAAGACTTCTCCATGAAGTAACCCCCGACTAAACTAAACAAAATCCCAGC
>NW_008790682.1:0-211 GCF_000715545.1 Opisthorchis viverrini
CTCACAAGTTTGCTGTCGAAGAGTTTTCATTGATGAACTAATGAGGCGAACATTGAAAGGGCTTCAAAACCCCGTTGTTCAAATTATTACTGGTGAGAGCCTTGTCGACTTGGAGCAGGTGACATCGCCCTCATTTTCAAGACCAAAACGAAGCACAAGCCCTGTCGGATAGACACATTACAATCATACCATCATTTGGCATGCGTCTTGG
>NW_008790683.1:0-211 GCF_000715545.1 Opisthorchis viverrini
AGAGCCAGAAAATATAACTGGTTCACTAATGGGTTGGGGCTCAGAAAGGAAGCACAAGTTCCTCCACCCATAAAATAAACTTGTTATTTGTGTTCCAGTTTCCCCGTAGTAACATCTAAACCTTGCAAATTATAGCAGTTCAAAGCACCACAGCTTTTGAAGTACCGGGAAATAACTCAAACTGTTACCACAAAATGAGTTTTCATTGGCA
>NW_008790684.1:0-211 GCF_000715545.1 Opisthorchis viverrini
TGTGCCTGCTAGGAAGTGAGGTAAAGCACTAGGTCCTTTGCTGGGTACTGTTGATATCTGCTATTTAGACAGTGGTTGAACCTTTGCTTGGCTGATCATTTGCTCATTACTCTGAGGCTGGTAATGCCAAGGAACCTCAGGGAGAATAACCTTGAGAAGAAGTCGCTTAGTAAGAAGTACTGACCCAGAAATTAATCAGTAACGCAACCAG
>NW_008790685.1:0-211 GCF_000715545.1 Opisthorchis viverrini
TGGGATGACAGTCGAGGAGCTCCATTCGGTTAGTGTTCTGTTTTCGTCCCAAATCTTTTGCAGTATGGTCCCACACTGTTCGCCAGGGCCTCGCCACCTTAGTTGATGAGCGTGTGGTGCAGACCATCCGGACTTGATGTCTTGCCGCATTTCGATATTGATATCCCACACTGGATTCCGGCTGCTGATGGCGAGTTGGTGTCAATGTTCC
>NW_008790686.1:0-211 GCF_000715545.1 Opisthorchis viverrini
TCCCATCTCGTGAGCTGGCAAAGGTCCGTTTCTGGATGTATCCTGGATGCCTTGATACAGCTCACGGGATCTCAATAGCAGCCCTGCGTTTCCAGATGCGTTGAGGATCCGTCCAGTGGTCGTGTCCAATTTCACTGGGTTAATTAAGCCACATTAAAATACGCCACTACACAACGTTATCCAATGTGCGAAATCGCTCAAACAGCAGAAC
>NW_008790687.1:0-211 GCF_000715545.1 Opisthorchis viverrini
AATCTCCGAAACCGAAAATCGTGAAACCACAGATGACCCTTTTCGGCTTTCAGAAAACCACTCGTATGTGAGACAGTGATCAAGTGCACTTTTTGCACGCTGTGACTAGATCATGGAGTGAGCGTGTCTCCTCAAAGATCAATAAAGAAGTTGTCGGAAAATGACAAAGAGGGGAGGTGACACATGATATCTGCTAGTGGCTTGAGTGTAA
>NW_008790688.1:0-211 GCF_000715545.1 Opisthorchis viverrini
TTTTGTCACGTTTCGGACGGTGATCACGTCAATGGTGCTTAGAAAACACAATAAATCATCGAAAATCATCAAATCGCACTGCTCTTTGGGTTTACTGAAGACCCGTCTCCAGTGCACCCGTAAACAACTACACTTGCAGGCGCAATGGAAGCTAAGGGGTGAGTAGAAACGAGTTTTGAAATTTCAAGATATCATGTTTTTTTTCAAACTG
>NW_008790689.1:0-211 GCF_000715545.1 Opisthorchis viverrini
AACAAAGCGGATTGGGTATCTTCTTTAAATGAATAGCTTCTCCAATCGTTTTAACTGAGCTTTCAGCGTGTCGCCCCGAATGAATTCTCATTGTCCTATTGATCAGGTATCATATAATATTTCCGTTTTTCTTCAAAGGAAAAAAAGCACCAGAAATAGACATACTGTACATTCGAGGTCTGTTATCCATATATTGCTCTCGGAAGTTCAC
>NW_008790690.1:0-211 GCF_000715545.1 Opisthorchis viverrini
CCTGTATCATTGAAAATCATTTACTATGAAGATTTGCTCAAGTGAGCGAATTCTCAAAGTCAATCAAACACCACCGACTGTAAACACGCTACCTGTAACGCAGTTGAAACTTGACTGTAGCGGCTTGCACGTCTAACACATCGCATCATGTGTGCCTCCCTCTCTTGCAGGCATCACGAACCAGCCACCACGAGCCCCGGGCAGGAACGAG
>NW_008790691.1:0-211 GCF_000715545.1 Opisthorchis viverrini
TGTGTCCATCGTTTTTGGAAATACGCGCAAGGGCCATGCAGTTCACGAGTGAGGAGCAAGACTCCAAGGTTGAAAACAAGACAGACAATTCATGGACGAGCTACTTTCCTTTAAGGGAGCCTCAGGAAATATGTGCCACACATCTCTGTATACAAGACGGAAATTCTCACATTGCACACATTGAGTGTCAACGTTTTCTCAGTCGTGGAAT
>NW_008790692.1:0-211 GCF_000715545.1 Opisthorchis viverrini
GTCGGCAGCTGCAATACGAAATCACGAACGAGTCACAACGGGTCAACACATTGAATCTTGCTCTTTCGGGTGCTACATAGTTAATTGGTTTGATGTGTTGGGGAACTATTTTCTCCAATGCATTGTGGGAAATATTGATCGGAGATTCATGAGATAGTGAATACTTGATCAACGTATACGCCTCCCTGCCCACGAAATGTAGGAAATATGC
>NW_008790693.1:0-211 GCF_000715545.1 Opisthorchis viverrini
GCCAGTTCACTGGACAACTCGAACGATGCCTTAGTAACCTCTTCCTGTCGCACTGGTCGCCCATCCTACGTGTCAGGTAGCAGCACGGAAGCCAGAAGCTGGCTTGGCAATTCTGTTTGGTGTGGAAAGGTGTGGGAATCTATGTGCGGTCGGGCAGTAGCGTGTTCATCGGCTCAGGTACAGTAATTCAGGTGTTTAGCTTGAGCTCGTG
>NW_008790694.1:0-211 GCF_000715545.1 Opisthorchis viverrini
ACAGAGAGATGGTTAAATTTGAACGAGTAATCTAACAAGTTGGAATGAATATGTCATGAGGGCAGTCGAGCTCAGGTGAGGATCTTGCCGTATTTGCAGTCAGTGGAACGAGTGGGCAAAAGGGCACGGTCGGGAGGAGGAATGTAACAGTTTCGGGAGTGCTATCAAGTTGAGTGTGGCATTGCCGTGCCATCAGTGGCCTGACATACTT
>NW_008790695.1:0-211 GCF_000715545.1 Opisthorchis viverrini
ATCTGTGCATTACGAACGAAGGGATCCCCAATCTGAAAAAATACTACGCGCGAAATTACATTCGTTTTGCTCACTCCGAGAAATTCCCCGGCAAACGCACAAAATCCCGCTGGTCACAGGACTGGACATCCCAGCCTCACTACCTCAGTCACGACGTCCGTAACGGGGTTGTCTGGAAACCAAAGTATTTCAGCGCAGTGACGGTACGGCA
>NW_008790696.1:0-211 GCF_000715545.1 Opisthorchis viverrini
GTGACATGGTGGCTTGAAAATGATTCTTTTAGGGTCGCCAGTCTTTCCAGTCTTGTGTTCCATAAAAGCCACCACAGCGTGACTGAGCGTTTATCATGTGCTACTCAAAACTCCAGTTATCCAGGCTATAGCTGGGGAACTCATTTGCATAACCCAATATTGCGTTGGTCCATCTTTCCGTTCAGAAACCGAGGTCCTCAACCCCCCTCCC
>NW_008790697.1:0-211 GCF_000715545.1 Opisthorchis viverrini
AGTCGAAAACAACAAATTCCCTAAAACACAGCTTTGAGATTTTCCGCATCTGCACCAAGAAAATTGGCACAAAATGTGCGTCTGATAGCTTAAGAACATGAGTTATATTAGTAAAAGGAAAAGTCGATCATCACAATACTAACCCAGTGCGATTGCATGAACATTCTGGTCGTTTCTATCTCTAATTTTGTACGGGGTAAATCAATTCAGT
>NW_008790698.1:0-211 GCF_000715545.1 Opisthorchis viverrini
TAATATAGTTAGTACCACAGTCGTTCACCGATTGGCTGGGATAAAACTAGCGAGAAGCATCTGATCCAGAAACCTGGATTCGCCATTAACCAGACTAAAGTAATAAGGTCTTCGAAATATTGCCGACTTCTGATCGAAAAGACTGGTCGTCAAAGCTGCCTATCAGGAAGGTCAGATTCCTGAATCAACTTCTGAACGCCCGGAACCTACT
>NW_008790699.1:0-211 GCF_000715545.1 Opisthorchis viverrini
TATTACACTGCGAGTCATTCTGGTGGTAAGGTCGTACTCTCTGTGATAGGATTGTGAAAGTAGTAAGGTGTTTCTTTCAGGCTACCATGTTTCTAACAAAATCATTCAGATGTAGCACCCTGTCGTTGCCTAACTGCCATGCAATCAGAAGGGACAACGAGGACTGGGACAATACCAGGTTACCGAGGCCTAGACCGGGGAAGTCGAGAGG
>NW_008790700.1:0-211 GCF_000715545.1 Opisthorchis viverrini
TACTTACTTAGCCCAATCTGATAAATTTAAAATTTTGGAATTTACAAAATATAAACCTCGGAAATTATTCATAAATAAAGCTAGGCATGGACAGTCATTCAACTGCAAACTGAGTAAAGAAGAAACCTGTCTTCTGATTTCACACTACACTATAAATAAGTCTGGTAAAACCAACCGCATTGTTCTACAATGATGTGCGATATACTGGGTA
>NW_008790701.1:0-211 GCF_000715545.1 Opisthorchis viverrini
CATACGAAACATAACCGCTTCCTTCTCACGGCACGCCATCTTGCTTGCATTGGCAAGTCCATGAACCTACGACATTGCAACAGTCCGTCTTTTGTTGCAAAAAGGCACGAGTCATCAGTTCTCTTCTGAACGGAAAATGTATTATGGCGCCTTTCATTGCCTACCCAATGATGTTGCGTTTTAGGACGATGGTGTTCTGAGCCCATGGTAA
>NW_008790702.1:0-211 GCF_000715545.1 Opisthorchis viverrini
TTTTTTTTCTCATGCTGACACGTGGTGCATTCACAGACACCGGTATTTAGTGTTTTGAAACTGTTGGTAAGCCAGTTCTGGTCCGTTTGTGGCGATACTGCTGAGTTTACTCATAGCAGTGAGGCCGGACGAACGCGTGTATCAGAAATTCCAGTCGGGTTCGGAGTTCCGTCTAGGGTAGCCGACGAAGGCTTAAATCTGTCCAGATGAC
>NW_008790703.1:0-211 GCF_000715545.1 Opisthorchis viverrini
ACCGTAGTAAAATCTCAAAAGCTGATTGACAAAACCCAACGGGATACCTGTTTTCCATAATTCGAACAAACTCAGGTTCCCCATAAATGTTTTTTTGTGCTCACAACAAGAACTTGAACCGATTCGCAAACAATACTTAGAAAGCTTGAGCTGCTCTGATTGGCTACACCTGATAACGAATACGATGAATGCAGCTCAATCAGGCATCTCG
>NW_008790704.1:0-211 GCF_000715545.1 Opisthorchis viverrini
GAATGATCCTTGTCAGTTCATCCAAAGTTACCCTTTCGCAAAGACAAGATTCGTGTTGCCTGTATAAGTTTTGTGCACACTCTGGATTCCACCCCAACATCTCTCCAATCGGAAAATGCACTAAACATGGAGGAACAATACCTTTATCGGACATTGCCTTTTTATTCGGAGAGCACGAAATATGCGCTTACGCCTGCCCACATCCTTAAGA
>NW_008790705.1:0-211 GCF_000715545.1 Opisthorchis viverrini
TGAAAGTGCTTCATATACTGAAATCGTGCAAAGTGTGGCTCACTCGACCCACTTTGCACTACCTCTATCGCGACTAATGTGGGTTGTCACGCTCTTCTATGAAGCAGTCTTTTCTTTCACCTAAGTCATCTTCACTAACGCGGGCAACCCTGTGGTGCACAAAAAAGAACGACTAGGTGATAAAAATAGGAGAGCAGCTGTTGTGAGTAGT
>NW_008790706.1:0-211 GCF_000715545.1 Opisthorchis viverrini
TTTGTCACCATTTTTCCCTGCTTCACGTCAACCACAGATTCGACGTTCTTGACAAAATCTGCTCCTACGATTGTTTATACTTGTCCCTTCGTCGCATTGAGTGCATTAACAATACGCCAAATTTCACTCGGTATCCACCCGGTGCTCCCAAGGCCAGCACGTGCGGACAACAACTCCTCCTCTTCTCTCCGCCTAGGCAATAATCTTGCCT
>NW_008790707.1:0-211 GCF_000715545.1 Opisthorchis viverrini
TAATATGGAGCGCACCGCAGCATTGTTAAACACGCATGATCTATTATTAATCTTATACCCTTAAACAAACCGAAAACCTACAACTATAGCACAATTAACTAACCAGGTTCAAGTCGCAATGGTATAGGCGCAGGCGTTGAAAGAAGCAAGACTGCCAGGAGAAACACATAGAAGTCAGTTTGTTGTTAAGGTGCACCCGGCATTTTTATAC
>NW_008790708.1:0-211 GCF_000715545.1 Opisthorchis viverrini
ATGACACAATCGTCAGATCTGCCGGGGCGATGGAAGAATCGTCACCTCCAGTTCCATAATTCGCGCAGTCCTATGAGAATGCCGTAGCAGTGTTCTCCAGTTCCGAGTTTCATTGCCACGGAGGTGTGAGGTGTGAGAGAAGGGATCCACTCTCCCCATTATAATTCATCATGGCGATGGGAGAGGTTCCTGGATTGTCGATGCCGCAACT
>NW_008790709.1:0-211 GCF_000715545.1 Opisthorchis viverrini
GGACATAGAGTCTGGAGACATGCGCACCACGTAAGTAAGAAAGATGATAACATCACTGCTTATCTAAAAGCTCTGTACGAAGCTGGTTTCAATGATTTAGAGACTCCGGGCGTATGCCAAAGTGTCAAGGACAAAGAAGCGCTTCGAATCGTTGAAGAGTCCTCAGTGTTCGAGGATGGTCGTTACGAAGTACCATTACTGTGGAGAACGG
>NW_008790710.1:0-211 GCF_000715545.1 Opisthorchis viverrini
ACTCTCTGGCAATTGTGGACATGAACAGGTCGAGTACAAGGGGCGTGAATAGAGAGCTACGTCTGGAGAGAGTTGGGCTTGGTCCAGCGGCCTCCAGCTTATCGGCTAGGTGTTCTACCAACTGAGCTGCTGGGTATCCGCGCTTCCCGTCACTTTTATGCGTGGTTCGCACATATCTGTCCAATAGGTAAACACCTGATGCGGAAGCCAC
>NW_008790711.1:0-211 GCF_000715545.1 Opisthorchis viverrini
TTGACTGCTTTGTTTCTAACATTTTATCAGTTCATGGCAACAGCAATAATTGTGATAACTCTAAATGGCATATGAAATTACAAAAAATATATATATTTCGGCCCACGATGCACCTTGTTTGGTTGCCTTACTCTTGACCACCCCGAAGAGACAGAACCTTATACTGCGTCATTTAGGTTCACGCATTTTCCAATCACCCGGATGCTGTTAA
>NW_008790712.1:0-211 GCF_000715545.1 Opisthorchis viverrini
AAAAACTCTAGACTTGTTTACGCACCATAGTGGTTGTCGGGTCTTGACCGAATAAATTTTGAACCAAAAGATCATAATGCATTTTGACAATTGGTTTGTGATGTCAACGACAAACTACTTCAGGTAGAATGGATTGAATGTGCACAATCTTGATCCTAGAATATACTCTTAGCCAGTTCTATCACGCAGTTTTTCCAAACTGTGACAGAAC
>NW_008790713.1:0-211 GCF_000715545.1 Opisthorchis viverrini
GGCAGTAAATTTCGACACTTTCATCCCGGTTGCAAGGACCCAGCATCTTCCAATAGTCAAGGATTTCCAAAGTCGGAGGAATTCGCTTGTTTCGAGGCGGCATTTAGTCCGTTCCAAGCGCATCGCATCACGTATCCACGGGTTCGTGCGACGGTATTTAAATGCCAATGTTATGATACCGGTTCACAGCCATCCACAACCAAATGCAGCG
>NW_008790714.1:0-211 GCF_000715545.1 Opisthorchis viverrini
TTTCTGCTACATAAACCCTTAGAAGTAGCTCATACACGGTCAAATTCCATGATATTCCACGGAGGGTCTTTCCGAACCCTAATGGATTGCTGGAATCTGAAGCGATGCTCGGGGATTCAAAAGTTGTTAGACCAAGACTGTGTAAGAAACTATCGTAGACATCCAGCTACAGCATCTCTCTCTCTGTCATGCCACCTGAAGGAAGCACGAG
>NW_008790715.1:0-211 GCF_000715545.1 Opisthorchis viverrini
TGGTAAACAGTCCAGTTCCTCTGTGTCTTAGTAGATGGGCATCACGACACCTGCATCCTCCTGGGTACCGCATTGCGCAAAGCCAGTGCACCAATCGTGATGACAAGGAATGTGAGTTATTCAGCCAACCACATTATGCCGTCAAAATGTTGGGATTGAACAGAGACCACAAGTGAAGTCATTCTTTTCAGAAGGGCTTGGTAAACAATCG
>NW_008790716.1:0-211 GCF_000715545.1 Opisthorchis viverrini
CGGCTCAAGGAAGAGCGCGTATCCTGAGGACTGAGACCAGGCATTGGTTCGAACTGCGCCAGCATGCTAATGAACAAACATATACAAGCAAACATATACGTGGGCAATATGAGTCGAAACTCGAACGGCATCGAAAAACGCGTAACGGGGGCGGTACCAAGGAAGGAGACATAAAGTGTCAGATGGTGATGTGTTGGAATATTGGTGAACG
>NW_008790717.1:0-211 GCF_000715545.1 Opisthorchis viverrini
TATACAGCCTTCGCAAGGTTAACAGCCTAACGATTTAATTATCATAATCTACCCGTACCTACCCTAAACAACAACAAAGACAGAAAAAATCAGTATCATAATAGAATACTTTCACATAAACTCGATAAAATAGTCATAACGCACTCGAGGAAGAGTAGCACGAGCCCAGATAAAAAAAACCACATGAAGCAAACCAACCCAAATAACAACA
>NW_008790718.1:0-211 GCF_000715545.1 Opisthorchis viverrini
GTGGGGAACCTTAATTATCGTCGCACATAAACACGGATCCAGTGGCCACAATAGGCAGTCGAGGTGAGTGAAAGCGGCTACTGTCATCGTGGTGATCGCATTATGGTTGGTGGTCACCACCTATAGAACGTCATAGTTATAATAGGAAAGACGCCCACAGCATTCTGGTAACACTGTACTACCTACAAGCTAGTTATGCATATCTGGAAAA
>NW_008790719.1:0-211 GCF_000715545.1 Opisthorchis viverrini
GCAGCCAATAGGTGTGGATATTTCAAGAGCACCTTAATAACATTGGCTAGATTTCTTTCAATTTAATGAACCTCCGAAATCGAGCTAACGCGCACACATGATCGGGGGTTAGAAGCAAGAACTTGTTTGAAAATTGTTGTTCCTTTGAAATATACCTTGGTAGTGCTTTCAGACAATCGGCACTTCACGAAATCAGCGTAGCAATGCAAAA
>NW_008790720.1:0-211 GCF_000715545.1 Opisthorchis viverrini
CAACGTGGCTATGAAGCATTGCTTGAATAAGTAGACCGAAGCAGGGTGCTTGGCCGCAAACCATGTTTCAAGCAATATAGGTTATGACAGATCTTTGGAGGGCGTGATATGAACGGAGATACCTATAGCATTTTACTTCAACCAGAGGCCAGCCTTAGGATGCGATAGTTGGTATCGAATTGGTGTCACTTGGGTTCTGACAAAAATCTTA
>NW_008790721.1:0-211 GCF_000715545.1 Opisthorchis viverrini
AGGCAAAGCGTGACCAGGTTCATGGAGCGGTTCGAAACCCAAGTGTTATTCTATTCTGGTTTATAGCAGAGTCACAACGAAATCAACTGTTTTACAATAGCTATCTCCGTTCTACTGGATGGAAACTTGACTACCACACTAATGATGGGGCACATGCTTCGAGCAAGCTATCAAAAACATGGGACTGATTGTCGCGTGACAACGAGGCTCA
>NW_008790722.1:0-211 GCF_000715545.1 Opisthorchis viverrini
TCCGGATGTAACACATTACTTATAAGGTGGCTGACAACTCTTCGGTAGCCTAGAACTGGTTTCGCTCTATTTGAGGTATAGTTCACGAGTTCCTGCCAGTCCGAATTGCACGAGGTTTGCCAAGTGCACTCCAGGCATCTTCCACAGTCCGAAAGTTTGATTGAAGTGCCGTACCTAGGCAGCCTTAGTTACGGGTAGGTTGATTTCCCAT
>NW_008790723.1:0-211 GCF_000715545.1 Opisthorchis viverrini
CACCATTCGCAAACAATTGGTCCAACAGAACGTAATAACCGAATGACCACTGAGTGCCTGGCGGGCAAAGGTGACTGGGAAGTTGCGCTTCCATGCAGTCAACCACATGCTGGTCCCCGTTTGTGGTGATGTACGGCCGACATCCGCGCCTTTCGGCTGATCAAGAAATTGGGTTGTGTCCAGAAACACGCTTGTCTCCGGAGGAGCTAGA
>NW_008790724.1:0-211 GCF_000715545.1 Opisthorchis viverrini
AGCCTATGTTAGTTTGTTTAGTGCGTAAATTATATTACATATTTGTTGCGTGACACGATGACACTAATTCTGACATAAAGCGAATTTGGTGAGAATATTTGCACCGGCGAATAAATGCGCCAAACACGGGTCGACACCAGGGAAAAATTAGTCCCCAATCGAGTCGATGCCGGCCGAATATTTTCGAAGACCATCTGCAACGCCGAAATCC
>NW_008790725.1:0-211 GCF_000715545.1 Opisthorchis viverrini
CGGGACTGATAATAATACACCGGCCAATCAGCGGAGTTAGGACAGTTAGCGGGTCGTCCGTCGACTCAAACACACTTCTCAAATACAAATTTTTTCTCCTGTTCACTCTAAACGGACGACAGATGCATAGTCAACATTAGAACAATGGACTTTGAATAAATTCTCATACAGGCATTCACAAATTCATCTGATGCTTAGTTGAAGTCGTCGT
>NW_008790726.1:0-211 GCF_000715545.1 Opisthorchis viverrini
CAATAGAACTGATGAACGCCACGCTGCGCCCCCAGTAGACTCAAGGGCATTCATGAGTCTCTTTCTACACCTCGATTACCGGAATAACGTGGACGATAGTGGATGCCCCTTCGCTCCAAGCTGCTTAGCCAAAACACCCATATGCGGGGCCGTCCGGAAATCAAATTATGACTCTAATACAACTGCTACGTGGCTGCCGTACACGGTCCGA
>NW_008790727.1:0-211 GCF_000715545.1 Opisthorchis viverrini
TTTACCAAATAATTCGAGTCAAACAAGATATGATTATACATCCAGATTGTTGTTAAAGGTCAAAAATACTTGCGGATGATCACAAAACGCTTTTATCCAAAGATACGGAACAAATAGGCAAGCTCTCTTGACGAAAGTGGTGAACAACGGGATCAAATTATATTTCAGCGGCCACCTTCCTCTTTTGTGTCCATTTATTAGGTGTCGGAGT
>NW_008790728.1:0-211 GCF_000715545.1 Opisthorchis viverrini
CACAACAGAGTCCTTAATCTTTAGAAGAACGGATGACATATCAGCTTGGGAGATGCTTATGGTATTGAGAGTCGGTTTGTTGCTCTGACCACTAAGAGTTCGGGGAGAGGCAGCAGTGGGAAGGGGTTTGGAGTTGTGAGGAATGGGCAGGTAACAGCCGGCGAAGTAAGCGTTCACGTGGTCTGCAATATTGACAGGATCAGTGATGGGG
>NW_008790729.1:0-211 GCF_000715545.1 Opisthorchis viverrini
AACCAGTGTAAACTACCAAACGTGATTTGCTTGTCCATCGTTGGACAGTTTCTTTTTCCTAAACCCATCTGACTTCCTTGAGAGTTCTAATCTTATTTTCCCGCCAGACTTGGGCAGTTCTACTGAGACAGTGTTGGTCGAGCACTGACATCATGCAACCTCTGCACCGTCACATCCTGTACTCTGCTGATGACAGTTAGACTGTCGTCAC
>NW_008790730.1:0-211 GCF_000715545.1 Opisthorchis viverrini
AGTCTGCGAACAAAATAATTTCAGTCCTAATTGAAGATGGTGACGTGAAAGGATGTAGAATTATGTCACTGGTGCGTGAGGCCCAAAATGTGTTTGGAAAAAACCACAGTCAAATACAGTTCTAATTGGCCATTTCGCCGGCCCCTGAAATCAAACTCCCGGATCATTTAAATTTGACACATATGCTTGGATTGGTGTGGCGGAAGTACCA
>NW_008790731.1:0-211 GCF_000715545.1 Opisthorchis viverrini
CTTACAGCCACAGAACCTTGGCAAAGCAGAGCTTGGATTGAATCTGCTAATCAACAACCAATTGTATTTCATCCCGAATCGTGTGTGAAAGGAAATGAGAAGATTCCACTTGATTCCTGATGGAACTTTACGGCATCCGGAGTTCCGTTGTGGATATTGTGGCGCACATATTAGTCAATCAGTAGCCAATAACATCACGAATGATTGATGC
>NW_008790732.1:0-211 GCF_000715545.1 Opisthorchis viverrini
AATCCAAATGCCAAGTTCGGCACCGGGAGACCGGGAGGCACAGAGGAACATGGCTGTTTCGGCCTACGGATCTAATGTCGAAGCGAGAATGAAAAGGCAGGCCAATTGGGACGCTTGCTGTAGGAGAGAGGGCTTGCAGGCAACGCGTAAGAGACGCGACGCTTTTCGTTGAGTACTGCTTGGGATATGTAGGAGATGGAGGTGAAAAAAA
>NW_008790733.1:0-211 GCF_000715545.1 Opisthorchis viverrini
GAGGGCACGAGAACAGTTGGCCAATCAGATGCATCGAAGAAAATTCAAAGCCAGACAGGAGCACAGTCTGCACTACTGGGCCCCACAATAATCTGGTTGAGAGCAACACCACATCGATTCAGCGGCTGTATTTGATCTGGTGTTCAGGAAAGCAAACAGAAGTGTTGAAACTTACAAATGGGAGTTGGGTCTGTTTAAACGGAAAGGGCTT
>NW_008790734.1:0-211 GCF_000715545.1 Opisthorchis viverrini
ACTTCGTGGGCATATTTGGGGTGTGCGATTTTATGGGCAGCGGGATGTCAGTTGGTCATGGAGGTCCACTGGAGTAGAAAAAATCTTTTACGGGAGCATTCGCGTGGATGTAAATTTGCTTAGATGTAAATTGCAGACAACTTCGGGTGGACTGTGGCCAGTCCAAATGAGTGTGTTGTGTTTGACTGCCGAAGTGGATTTGGATTTGTTT
>NW_008790735.1:0-211 GCF_000715545.1 Opisthorchis viverrini
ACCTTTGACCGCTGGACTCTTAATTTCTCAAAGACGTTTCCTTACTCCCTTCTAAATCGTTGAATTCCAAGCTTACACACCATGGAAACTCATCTGACGAGCTTTGAATCTAGTTCACATTTTGTCATTTCGGAAAGCTTGCAAATGAATGTCGCTCATTGTGACGACTTGCCTGATAAGACTGTTGGAGCTCTCCGATAATTACGAACAA
>NW_008790736.1:0-211 GCF_000715545.1 Opisthorchis viverrini
TTCAATTTAGGTTCGTCCATTATATCTGGCTGGAATAGACTGTGCAAATTTACCATAACTTACGACATGATCTGTTGAACCAAATTGTGTCTAATAGCTGTAGCGTAGGAGGGTCATAGACTAGCTTTTATATTCATGATCACAATTTATTCACATTGGTTTTGAATTTTATACAGCAATTTCAAGTATTTGTTAAGAAATGAAAATAAAG
>NW_008790737.1:0-211 GCF_000715545.1 Opisthorchis viverrini
TACCCAGATGGCGATTACATCCCATCATTAATGAAGCTGGAGATGATGCACGTGTGAGTCTAGACCCTTCAAAGTTTTACGTGGTCTATCCTGAAGTATAACGCTGTAAAGCTATGCCATAACTCAGTCAAAATATGCCTTAGACCAGGGCAATTTAAGCGGTCGTCCTGCATATGACGGACATAACTAGGCCAATTATGAATCACGCATC
>NW_008790738.1:0-211 GCF_000715545.1 Opisthorchis viverrini
ATGATGTTGGATCATCTGCTTGAAAACGGATGAAAGTACCTTTTGGACAACAAAACCAGCGAAGTGATGGTCAGCAAAATGTCCGAGGAATAAGTGCGAATGTATAACGTATCGGTTAGCGACCCGCCCAAAGAACATTTTAAACGAATCGAGTGGGCTTTAACGCAGGTTGAACTTTTGCGGCAATCATTTAAAAATGACGCTTTTGAAT
>NW_008790739.1:0-211 GCF_000715545.1 Opisthorchis viverrini
ATGCAGGTACTGATTTTATGTGGGAACAATGCCAATATCCTTGACGTTGCAATACCGAGAAGATAGGGAAATTGCGAGACTGCCCAAATGCACGTGAATCCTCAGAAGTAACTGCAGTATTGAAGCTGAAATCAAAAAAGTATGTGAAAGCTTACATTGTGACATTACGTAACAATATTTGGGATTGGGTGCATGGATCTGTTTTGGGTTT
>NW_008790740.1:0-211 GCF_000715545.1 Opisthorchis viverrini
TACTATTCAAAGATACGTGATATTAGTATTGATAGTCAGGGCATGAAACCATCCCTTCATGGTGACAACCAACTGAAAGGTTACAAGCAATGAGACACGAAACTACGAAACTTATTTGCGCCGTTTTTAAAAACTAAACATCCACAAGCATGCTCTCGAACTTTAACGAAATTTCCCCCAACATTTGATCATTAATTTCCCTATCAGTGCT
>NW_008790741.1:0-211 GCF_000715545.1 Opisthorchis viverrini
CAACCAGATACTAATATGCCTCAAAAGTTTCATTTTCGCGGCTCATAAGCGGTGCCTGAGATTACTAACACACCCAATGAGACCTGCCATTCTGAAATCTGTGATGTCGGCGAGGTTATATTCGAACATCATTTCTCATGATTAATGCGACCGAACTGTGAATTCTGTGTGTGGCGAATTCCGGGAGGGTCAAGTCTTCCACCCATTGCGC
>NW_008790742.1:0-211 GCF_000715545.1 Opisthorchis viverrini
AAAGACCATAGAGCAATATAAATAGGGAATGGATCGATCATATCAAGGACCAAGATCCCGAAAAGAAGCTATTTGACCATTCATTTGGATAGGGGAGACAACCCGTAACGCAGCGCGAATTGCAAACGGACCAGTAGGAACGCAGGAAAGGTACGTATTTGGGGCCGTACGCAGTTGAAGTAAGTCTAAGTAGAAAAGTTGAGAAACACTA
>NW_008790743.1:0-211 GCF_000715545.1 Opisthorchis viverrini
CTAATGGAAAGAGTTGCACCTCTTGCCTCACCTGTGTGGCCATGAACCTCAGAATTAGGAAAAGCTGCTACAGCATTCTCATACGAATGTGCGATATACCACCCTAGGGGTGACTGGCCTCGACGGACCTGATAATTTTGTCACGCAACCAACTTCCCAAACTGTAATTAGCTCGATCCACCGCTGGCCAAACGGCAGCACCATTTGACTT
>NW_008790744.1:0-211 GCF_000715545.1 Opisthorchis viverrini
GGGGTGGATGTCACTGAGAGGCTTTTGCCTTCTAAGTTTCCTAAATTTTATGTCAGTTTAGTCTATTTTGAATAGCACACTAGTGTAATGTACAGGGCTTGTTGCAATTCTCAAGATCTCGAGATCTCCAAACTTTCTGCTCTGGTGCCTGTACCGGCATTCATAGGTGATCTAGTGGCATCCCGGTAACTGTAGTGAGGGTGATATATAC
>NW_008790745.1:0-211 GCF_000715545.1 Opisthorchis viverrini
AAAAAAGAGCAGCTTTGTATGTGAAATATAAACTTCGGTCAAGAGTAATGACGAATACACATTCGGGAATTGTGGGTGGCCCGCACCATCTGGTGTGATAGTCTCGGTTTTGTGCTGCAAACAGACGAGGATGCACAATGCACCTCTCACCTGACGACCCACCCACCTCGAAGTAATCTTCCATGTGACCGAGTTTATGTCTTCGTTTCAC
>NW_008790746.1:0-211 GCF_000715545.1 Opisthorchis viverrini
ACCTGGTTATGTGCTTCATATGTCGAGAGAACGCTTAGCGAGATTTGTTCTACTTCCTGCCGCAAACTCAGAGTGGACTTGGATAAGTGAGTGATGGATATAGCGGTTTGTCTCGATGCTTTAAAGATTAAATTCTCGCCACTTTTCTTGCTCATGACCAGAGATACTGCCAGCTAGGACAACAAACCGATGTCAATGCCACCTTTGCTGC
>NW_008790747.1:0-211 GCF_000715545.1 Opisthorchis viverrini
ACCCCATAATTGTCTGCAACTCAAATTCATCAATCATATACATGAGAAATACGGAACAACAACGAGAGGTGGTAAGGCCGTGGGGCTATTTATACGGCGTTTTGTATTAAAACGTCATAGTACAATATGTGTCCCAATGTGAACTTTTCCAACCGCTTCATAAAATCAGTGACAGGAAGAAGGCCCTCCCTGCTTAGTAGTTTATTACAAA
>NW_008790748.1:0-211 GCF_000715545.1 Opisthorchis viverrini
CAGTGAACATTAGCGCAACCAGTAGAGGTTGAAAAATTACATCAAGGCAGCGCGCAAGTACCGAACGATGAAAAATGTACACATACGAGCGGTAAAACAATTTAAATGGGTCGTATACGGAGTTAGCGACATTGGAGCAACAGTAGGTTCTTGAGATTTCTCGAACGGAAACAAGTCTGTCCAGAAAACGGATCTTCAATGAGTTGGACAC
>NW_008790749.1:0-211 GCF_000715545.1 Opisthorchis viverrini
TATCTAGTGTATGTTGGTACGTTAGTGGCAGTACTTTCGCTTGGAGAGTTGCGCGTCGACGCCCACGGCTGGTGTGGGCCCATAAGTAATATCCTGTGGCCTAGACGCCCTTTCGTTTGGTGCGGATTGGTCAGAATGCTAGCACTAAGGAACCAGGGTATATTTCAGACGAAGTTACACCAATGCACTTTTGTCTAACTTCAACAGTACT
>NW_008790750.1:0-211 GCF_000715545.1 Opisthorchis viverrini
GAGAAGTTGAGATGCAGAGGTTGGGTTCGCACTATGGACCCTATGGTCAGTAAATTTGCGCTATAGCAACTCGAGCCATTCCAGATGTTTATGTGATAACGGATGTTCACTAATGGCGTTATTTAGCTCCATAAAACACATGTGACGGCATCTGTCTGATGCTTTGTCTCTTTATTCAGCTGTCTGTTGAAAAAGATGGAATAAAATAATT
>NW_008790751.1:0-211 GCF_000715545.1 Opisthorchis viverrini
CCAGAAGTGTTGAAAAAACGCACAGGCTAACTGTTGCCTGGGATTCGTTTCAAAATTTTTACTACACTCTTATTATTCTCGTCAAGTTGTTTGTTGAGCACGACAATTTCGTTTTGAGCAACTCGACCACCAACTAAACAACAAAGCTGCGAACATTGCCTTGTGCCAAAGAGCTAACCCGATTTTTGTTCTGCGACCAAAAATTGCAAAT
>NW_008790752.1:0-211 GCF_000715545.1 Opisthorchis viverrini
TCGACTCACCTTTAAGTTTGCAGAACAAGTCACTGCCCAAACCTTCACAAATTAACACACACAAGACAAGCTTAGCAACCTAGTTCAATCAGGTTCAAATAACAAGTGACCAGGGCTTCAGCATAAATGAGGAAAATCGCGCTGAATTGTATGTTAATTGAATCAGCAACAAGCTGCAACAATTTCGCTCAAATTGATGTCACGTTAAAAA
>NW_008790753.1:0-211 GCF_000715545.1 Opisthorchis viverrini
AGAGCACATTCGATACCACAGCTAACAGGTTGATGACACGGTGGTAGTTTCTATTGTATCGTGTTAGCCAGAAGAAATCTCCATGTCAACTGTGCTCACCAGACCACGTTCCCAAAATGACTGACTGTAAATTTTCCAATCTCAAAGGCTACAGTCCGGGAAAGATAAATCCATCATCTAGTTGTGAATATTTCGCCTAGTTTGTGATGTC
>NW_008790754.1:0-211 GCF_000715545.1 Opisthorchis viverrini
GAGAGTGCAGAAAATGTATCCAGATGGAGGAATTGAACTGTTTGCCTCATGTTATCTCGTGGAAACTTTAAGTCATTTTTTAAATAAAAATGACTTCCGGGGTTTATCGGTAACATCGGTAGTTATGGTCTAATTGGGTCTTAAGCCAAGACCTACCTGCAGAAAGTCCCATTGGCTTAGTCGCTGGATCAGAATGGGTCTAATGTGAATG
>NW_008790755.1:0-211 GCF_000715545.1 Opisthorchis viverrini
TATGTCCTGCGGGTGGCTAAATGAACTCCGCACTCAAATACAATTCAGTATGTCGCAGGGGAATGAGAACCTCCAGTTCCCGATTAGGCTCAGTCTCTTTTTAGCGGCTACACACGTGATGTTTGATGTGGTTGGCTACGGTTACAGGATACCGTTGTAAACTTTAAATGGTTTAATAGTATTTGCGCCCACTGATTGGGAGGCTGACCAA
>NW_008790756.1:0-211 GCF_000715545.1 Opisthorchis viverrini
ACCATCATCGCACTGACATTTCGGTTTCTGAACAGCCCTGTAGCGGATGTTAGGGTTGCGGTACTAATACGTTCTTGTGCTGGCTGGAGTTGGGTTAGATGAGGGGGTTAGCACAGGTTCGTGTGAGCGTAAACCGGGGATCATTCAGACTGAACGAATGACGGTACCACGGGCGTTTGCGCAGCAACTGCCAAAGTTTGAAACCTGGGAA
>NW_008790757.1:0-211 GCF_000715545.1 Opisthorchis viverrini
CCGCACCTTTAAACGGACGTAACATTATGTGATAGTACAAGAGAGCACAAACATCAAAGATTAGCTCGGGCCAAAAGTGGTGAGACCTTGCAATGGTCGTGTATTCCCCGCGTCGATCACAATGGTCCATGCTCAGTGAATGTTTCTGGATACGACCTATCCAAAGCTGAAATACCGTCACCATACAGAAAAACAATCATTTTATTTATTT
>NW_008790758.1:0-211 GCF_000715545.1 Opisthorchis viverrini
ACAAAAGCGCGCTACAGGGGATTGTGTGAATCTATGCTTAGCACATGGGGTTATCGGTCTATCACCTGAGCTCGCGAGCCATCCTAAACCAGAGGCATAATCTGACTAAAACAAAAAACAACTTCTATGAAGAAACAATAGTGATAAGGAGATTGAGAACACTTCGACAGCAGTTTCGCCCGTCTTGGGGCTCATCAAATAGGTGCAGTCC
>NW_008790759.1:0-211 GCF_000715545.1 Opisthorchis viverrini
TTCGTGAAGTCTAACCAGAATGATTTTGCTGGGACAGGAGAAGAACTATCCAAACAAGAGTGCTACGATAAAAAGTCTACAAATGCTGTAACTATTCAGAGACAAACTGGTTTTTTGATAGCAATTGTGTGAGGAAAGCAGAGAGCGAAATTCCACTACAAGACAAACGGTGAGCTATGGAGCACCTACCCAAGATTTGTTGGGTTAGTGG
>NW_008790760.1:0-211 GCF_000715545.1 Opisthorchis viverrini
ACAGAGTTGCCCGACCGTCCATCAAGACATGACAGCTGTCCTGGCAAGTTCTGACAATGGTTTTGCCGGAATTTGTGGAAAGCCCTGTTGTGGGTAAATAACTTGAGTTCGAGGTTGCCGTGCTATGTTGCGTCTCGGCCCAAAGAAGGCGTTTGGATGACAACAAAGGTTGAACAACCCAGTCAGACAACTGGTATGCTTGCTGAGACAG
>NW_008790761.1:0-211 GCF_000715545.1 Opisthorchis viverrini
GACACCCAAACACAATCTCTGGTCGTTTAAAACTAGGTCACCATTCTTCAAATGAGCCTGAAGCATTAAATTTCAGAAGTCCGCTCCAGTTCTTACCATGATCAACACCCTCGAAATTTTCTTGGTTTGCGCCTATCGACAAACTGGTAAAACCCACCGGCATCATGACTTGCCGTCATCACTCGCTGTTAACCTCACCAGGTATCCATGA
>NW_008790762.1:0-211 GCF_000715545.1 Opisthorchis viverrini
TTGTTTCTCACAGTTTTTCATAGTCCTTGTTTATAATTTGGCGCGAGGATGGTCAAATAGATGATAGGTAAATGACCAGTTGAAATCAAGCAGCAAGCTTGTTTGGGTGTGTCACCTACCGACCGGTCACTTTCCTACGCCGGTCCATGTGATAGACGGTTTTTCTGTTAGACTCTAAAGGGTTTAAGGAAAAATGTTCCACTGGCGACTG
>NW_008790763.1:0-211 GCF_000715545.1 Opisthorchis viverrini
CAGTCAGGATATTTTACTAGAAAGTAACAGCCCGATCCCGGCTTTAAACCTCCACAGATTCTTTAGGCTTCAGGTTTGTGGTGCACTGTCACAGGTATCATTGAGTCAGACGCCTTCAAACAATTGAATGCCATCGCAATGCGATTCCATCGTCTTTGACACTTTAGGACATCCATGACCACAAGCATGCTTTCCGAATGATAACGGTTTG
>NW_008790764.1:0-211 GCF_000715545.1 Opisthorchis viverrini
ACCCGCTGCAGAAGCCGACCCGACAGAGGTAAATAAAGACCAATGGCATGCGTAAGAACTTTAAAGAGTGCTGTGTAACGATGATACTACTGATTGCGGAGGCATGTGGGTAGGAAGTTCTCTTCTTGTGAACTCGCTTGTAAGGAGAGATCTTTGCGGAATTAGTGGTTCTGCTTTTTACCATTTGCTTGCACTTGAGCAACACCCAATG
>NW_008790765.1:0-211 GCF_000715545.1 Opisthorchis viverrini
GTGCGTGCCGGCGGTGTTGACTCAGGTCAGTCTCTGCCTGGAAAATCGATTTGCAGCAATTGCCACACCCCTCAAACGTAAGCTCCACAGGCCTCTCTAGTGTACTTGGTGGAACTGGTGCGGAGGCGCCGGGTGCTTCATGTAAGAAATCAACACACTGAAATCAAGCAAAGTGGTTAGCCGTCTGGAGTTGCTGAACTCAGCTCACCCA
>NW_008790766.1:0-211 GCF_000715545.1 Opisthorchis viverrini
GTTGATTCGCAGGCGGAATCAACACCCACTTTGCAAAATATGCAGTTATATCCCTTTTGTGACTGAATTTTTCCTGTATCTTCTGTTTGACCGCACAAATGTCAATACCTGGGTTCTCGTACCTCACAATTGCTATCCAGAATGATCATCACGACACAAAATCATTAAATTCGCAAAACCCATGCTGGGTTTGACGGGATGTAAGGGTTGC
>NW_008790767.1:0-211 GCF_000715545.1 Opisthorchis viverrini
TTACTTGTTCGTTAAAACTGGTTTTCCGGCTATCCGCCGAACTTATCGCCTCAGCGAATTCCTTCTACACTGCTAAGAATGACGCAATTATTCCCACCATGGCCTTGTGATCAACTGACCCCAAGTGGAACGCACGGGACATAAACAGTCTCTGGTAGCTGGTTCAAACACTCTTGTCATGCCCGGCATTCATTCATTCTGGCTAATCTCC
>NW_008790768.1:0-211 GCF_000715545.1 Opisthorchis viverrini
GCAAGTTATTTTTAATATATGCTAGTATGTTGCAACATTGCACAGTTCTGACAATTTCTGCATGCATCCAAGTAAGTGCTGCTGTCCTTTCCTCGCAAACCTTTCATAGATAAAAAATGCGGGTGAGAGATTGCAACCTCCCTAGATTGCATCCATTTCATCAACCAACCAGCAAAATTCAGGCAGTACCCGTCAAGTTAATCCATGACTG
>NW_008790769.1:0-211 GCF_000715545.1 Opisthorchis viverrini
ACAGAGACCGGCCTTTTCGACCTTCGGCGCTTGCACCTTTTCAATATGGGCATTTGTCCATCAGAAAATGCTACCTTAGGTTGTCTAAACGTTGGGCAACAACTTCTGATAGATTTCGATAGCCCCAAATCTCACAGCAGGCCTTACTCCTTGAGATTTTTTCATCACTAGCTAATGTTTTGCTTGCTATTTTTTGCGTTTCAAAAACAGT
>NW_008790770.1:0-211 GCF_000715545.1 Opisthorchis viverrini
GCTCTGTTGGCGCACGAAGTTTGTGTGTGAAAAGATTGATAATCCTTCATAATTGGAACAGAAAACTCAGAAATGTTAGGGTTCTATAGATTTTCCTCATAGGTGCGTCAAGACACTGCGTCACCTCAATCTACTGGTTACAACTTTTAGCCAAAAGCGCCTGCCTGTGGAAAATGGTTATGACTTCCATAATTTTCGTACGCACCTTTTT
>NW_008790771.1:0-211 GCF_000715545.1 Opisthorchis viverrini
ATGTCATGCTGTCGACGATGATGATGACGCTCTGTTCAATTGAAGTGAGAGATAACCGAACCAGTGGGCAGCCACTGATGGCCAAACGGTTTAGTTCTTCCTTACTGGCCTGAAGGTCGCGAGCTGCACACTGCTAATTATTCTCAACAAGCATAAAACATCTGCACAGTGCTTTTCGGCTGTTCAGCATAAATAGGATTTACTGACAGGA
>NW_008790772.1:0-211 GCF_000715545.1 Opisthorchis viverrini
TTTTGATCGAAAAGCATAAACAACAACCTGAAGTAGAAACACGAGGTCTTGAATTCAGAAGTTCATTGGAAGCCCACGCGCAATGGAAAAGTTGATGAAATGCTCATTTACCTGATTCAGCTTGGATAGCAGTATATTACCTTCGTGGATAAGCGCTGTCCTGGTCACTTTCCATATCCTTCAGACTCAAGCGAGGGTAAAATTTTAGGCA
>NW_008790773.1:0-211 GCF_000715545.1 Opisthorchis viverrini
GGTGCAAGCTGCAAAGATGACTGTTTAATTTGACCTGTATTCGACCAAAATACGCGAAAAATGGGGGTTTCCTTTCGCGCGTCATGTTCAAATATCATACCATAAAAACGCCAAGAAAACCATGCTCGCCTCGATCTCGTTGAAAATGTAAGGGGTGCTCAGCAGCGCGCGCTAAGCGATTGCAGTTGCACTTTCAATCTGGCCAGCTGCT
>NW_008790774.1:0-211 GCF_000715545.1 Opisthorchis viverrini
ACTTAGGATGTCTCAGATATTTTCCTTTGGAAGCTTGAAGGCAGGCGATAAACAATGAGAAAGCTCATCCCGATAATCATCTTACTGTACTAACCATTCATCATGGGGAACATTCAAAAGAAAAAAGTGAATTCTCAAGGAATCTTTAATTTTCCAATTTCTGACTGGTCGTCATTGAAAAAAGAAGGGCGGGAATGCTGAATACAAAAAA
>NW_008790775.1:0-211 GCF_000715545.1 Opisthorchis viverrini
GTAGCATCTTAAAGGTGCCTAGCTGCCATAACACACGAAGGATGCACGAGATCTGGATTACTGCCATGTTTCCCAAGCCTAAACAGAAGCGATCGGAAGTCAGAGGTAGGGCTGGAACCACGGAACTTCCGGTGAGTAAATTCGCGCTTCATCCACTTGAGCCATCTCGCTTCCTGTCCAATCGAGTAACATTCACGGGCACTAAATATGG
>NW_008790776.1:0-211 GCF_000715545.1 Opisthorchis viverrini
AAAGCCAAGAAACAGTGTAAGGATGTTTCATCTTTATTGGAAACCAATAAATGCTTACCTCTAACGAGACTTCAGGAATTCGCGAACTCAGGACCTCCTGATTACTCGTTTGAACACTAAACCGTCTGGCCAAGAGTGGTTGAAGAGTATCCCGACTGACTCGTACTTTGATAGGAGAAAGTGCCGCTGATTCCTTGATTGCGGAAATCAA
>NW_008790777.1:0-211 GCF_000715545.1 Opisthorchis viverrini
ACAAATATCCACAATGATCTTTCACACTCTGCAAGCTAGACATACGTACATCAGCATATTTTGACCTTCTCTGTCTCATTTCACACTTCGCTCTTTCTGGAAAAGGGAACCCTTCTAAGAATTTGATCGACGTTTACAAGCAACACGTGATAAAGTCAGCGAAAACAATCCAGGGTAAAAATTTCATCCATCGTGGGTGAGGTATTTCTTC
>NW_008790778.1:0-211 GCF_000715545.1 Opisthorchis viverrini
CTGTCCATGCTCAATGTTTCGGATCCCGTTGCCACTCCGAAACCCAATCCATCGGAGTCCTTTCAGCGTCCTTGGACCGTTTCGTCGGCTAAAAATCCGCAAGCTGTCCACACCTCCTGACTAATGTGGTGACAGGTTTGACGCAGGTTTAAGAGGACTCTGGACGTGGTTGGATAACCAATCGCTCACTGAATCGCTGAGTTATATTGGA
>NW_008790779.1:0-211 GCF_000715545.1 Opisthorchis viverrini
CTTTGCTCGCAATAAAACCTGCTATATTCCTCATCTTTTCCTATCCTGCTGGTGTTACTTGTTGAAAAATATCTTGATGCTAACACACGCCTCACCACTCATTGTTTGATGCGTCTGCACGTCTGGGTTCATATTCTACAACAGTGAAATAAAACTCCTTGAAATCGATGCACTTCGTTATGTAATAAGGCTGCGCATCAACCTACTGCGC
>NW_008790780.1:0-211 GCF_000715545.1 Opisthorchis viverrini
CTCGTGGACATTCCTTGATGAGCGAGCATCTCAAAGATAACAGAACGGTCAACAGATTGATGTGCGCCATGGAACTCCAAGATTACTAGAATCGTAGGTCACGTATACGTATGGTGGTGCTTTATCATCTGATCAAATGTAGCCAGCTTTCTTCGGGTTATGATACACAGGCTAAACAGACGTCTGTTCATTAGCCTCCTGAAGAATGTGC
>NW_008790781.1:0-211 GCF_000715545.1 Opisthorchis viverrini
CAGCGAAGTTGAACAAGAATGAAGAGAGTGTACATCAATTTACATAGGGAAACTTTTAGAAAGTTCACCATACACTCACACGCCCAGAAATGTGAATGTAGGGATGGGATTAGGTTCACAAACTTCTGGAGAATAAACTGTTGAACGAGTGTAGTTAATATCACTGACCGATCAACAGATTCGAACGCACGAGTCAAGGAATACCAAGATT
>NW_008790782.1:0-211 GCF_000715545.1 Opisthorchis viverrini
CTGTCTCCATAAAGGACGGCCTCAAGCTACCTTACCTTTGTTATAGCGTGTGAATCTACAAGCCAAGGACCAACATGATAACCACATCACTGTTTACAACAGAGAACAACCTGACAATGAACAAGGAAAACAGTGGCCAGCGTACTCAGTCGGGTGGACAAATACCACCTCCTCAGATGTGGACACCGTGACTCAAACCACCAGTGGTTAC
>NW_008790783.1:0-211 GCF_000715545.1 Opisthorchis viverrini
TGCAATGTAAATACAGTATCACCTTGTGAGTGAGCGCTCTTGTTGCACTGGTATTGGATGGCATGTTTCCTCGCCCGATGGTCCAGCTAGATTCTCAGGAGTGGGAGCTAATCAAATAAGGTTTACCAGCAGGGCGATCTCGTGCGCTGGAAATTCGTGCTATTTTATCAATCAACCTGCGGTCTATTAAATCTTGTTTGTCTATACAATG
>NW_008790784.1:0-211 GCF_000715545.1 Opisthorchis viverrini
TCAGCGAGTCGTTGAATGAGTGAATCCTCAATTTTGATTGCATTTGAACTTTCTAGGGAACAGTTAACATCGACCGATGTAAGCCGATGGTTACTTACAATGTTCCTAACCGCGGTTAAAGTACAAAACACTACCCGATGAGCAAGTGAATTCCAAGAACCTTACCGCCTTCCTCACAACACGCGAATAATGATCATTATCCTCAGGCAGA
>NW_008790785.1:0-211 GCF_000715545.1 Opisthorchis viverrini
CCCTCTCTGGGTGGTATATGCATAGTCCATGGGGTTTCGTCAAACTTACGTTCGACTTGAATACCGATTAAACACCTGCAAACAAAGTGGATCATGGGTACAGTGAAAACATATAGACGTTTGTTTGGAACACCTTGCGCAAATATAATTTGATGTGGACTAACCACAGAACCGATAATTTGAGCGAGTTTTTAGCAGGAAGGTCAGATTC
>NW_008790786.1:0-211 GCF_000715545.1 Opisthorchis viverrini
AGCTGGGCGTATTCAATGGGGTACTTTCATCACAAAGACTACTTGGTTGAACTTTTATACAGGAAACTGATTAGCTTCTCTTGAATACGTAACAAATAGCGCGGCCGCAAATTCTAACACAGTCCAGCTAACTACTTGACGGGGAAACGCCTCGGTATGTGAATTACACCGATGCAGACTTGCAGTGAAATTTCTGACGTTTGATTTTTTT
>NW_008790787.1:0-211 GCF_000715545.1 Opisthorchis viverrini
TATACACCGATAATTGCCTACTCCGTACAAACAGACAAATTCAAAGTATAAGGTGTCCTGTACGGACATTTAAATTACAGCTCGATCATTGTTCTTGTTAGGCTAAGCAAATTTTTATCTGATCTGCCTGTTCGCAAAATCTGAAAATTCAGGTCGTGTCTGAGAAAGCTCAATAGGTAAAAAAGAGTGATTACCTCAAGCGGAATGTCAC
>NW_008790788.1:0-211 GCF_000715545.1 Opisthorchis viverrini
TTTATTCCAGCTCGGTGAAGACAAGTAAACGTTTGGGTTTGGTCCGAATTCTGCTAGATTGAGATGCTCTGGTTTCGCTTTCACTGACGCAATATTAGTCAAGCGGTGACAATCTTCGGGCTATTTTTTAATTTAATAAAGTTTATTCCGAATCGTCTGATTGAGAAAGGCAGATAAACACGGACAGACCTATGGTTGGTAGCATTCACTG
>NW_008790789.1:0-211 GCF_000715545.1 Opisthorchis viverrini
ACAGAGAAGGCTGGTGGGTTTCGAGGGCCTATGAGATGGAAAACGCTTTCGCTGCAGGCAACAGCAGCGCCCTGTTTCAAATGATCCGTCAACGGATCAAAAGAAGGCAGGTATCAGTGGGGCAATATGCGAAAGAGAAGGAACAGCAATCCACTCCCCCAATCGCTATCTTGAGCGGCGATCTGAGCACTTCCAAGAGCAGTTTACCTGG
>NW_008790790.1:0-211 GCF_000715545.1 Opisthorchis viverrini
AAGGAGATGGAAGAGATCCAGAAAGCCTGGAGGGTTCGAAATTTTTCCCATTGTCCGAGCGACGAATCTTCGTAAATCACCTGTGAGAGTATCAAGGATAGGAAGAGGGTGATCAACCCAACTTTGGGTCAAATATTTTGACCAATAGTTTTCATGGCCAGCCAGCAGCTATCTGGATCCAACAGGTGGCGTAGAACCCCGGAATATGAAC
>NW_008790791.1:0-211 GCF_000715545.1 Opisthorchis viverrini
TGTGTCTCTCTAATTCAGAAGGGTCTAAGTTACCCAGAGGTCAAGATAACAACCACCTCAACCCATCTGGGTCATCGTGTTACTTAGTTTGTGTTCTTAGCTGTCCTTTTTATCGTCTCGCAGTGTCTCCGATAATGAGTCAACTTTTGCTCTGAAATTCACACAAGCCAATTGCGAAGTGATTTACACTCGTTTGTATATTTGTAATCCG
>NW_008790792.1:0-211 GCF_000715545.1 Opisthorchis viverrini
GGTGCATCAAACGTTGTAGACGACCGTACTTTGCGCTCAAATATCAGATGGGACAATGAAAGTCACCGAATCACAATGGTGAGCTGTGGCTGCCGGAACCGTATCACTCCCTAGTAGTACGGGGACAGTCTCAAGTTCTCCTTGCAGTCATTCTCGGCAGTCGAATATTATTGTTGAGAAGCCGCTGCTTCAAAACCTCGATTTATTTTTG
>NW_008790793.1:0-211 GCF_000715545.1 Opisthorchis viverrini
GTTGGTGCAGCAGACAATGGGTAATAACCGCTGAGGAGTGTCTGTGGGGTTTTGCTTATCAGCTCAGACATTGCATTTATGGGTTATTCTGGCTGATGAAACGAGATTCTGTGCAGCGTCGTTTTTTGTGGAACGGGAGACTAAAGTGAAGCAAACTGGCGTGACTGAACAAAAAACCTACGGGACGAAATCTCCACAAAAAATTCCCAAA
>NW_008790794.1:0-211 GCF_000715545.1 Opisthorchis viverrini
TGTCGAACAACTGAAGAAGCCTCAATTCCGCTACTCGAACAGACCATCTGTCACAGCCATACAACGAACCGGCCTGATACACGCCCTTTGAGATACAGAGGCATACCGTTTTGACGCCATAGGTCTTTGAAATTAAACGCGACCCGAGCATTGTAGATTTGTGCATTGACCTCATATGTCATACTACAACCAGAACTAATACAACTTCCGA
>NW_008790795.1:0-211 GCF_000715545.1 Opisthorchis viverrini
GAAGGCCGTTCCAGATGCGAGCGTAGTAAGAAGTGGTGACGTACGTTTGTACGAGCAGGGAGAGCACTAAAGTTTGCAGTAGTTACGGAATCGTTAACGAGGACGTGAGTTTATGTTTGGTCGAGTCTCTGCCACAAAGACATGTCTGTGCAGCAGGCAGTGTGGGAGAGTTAGATTCATCATAAACCGTCTGAGCCATAGCGGCTCGAGG
>NW_008790796.1:0-211 GCF_000715545.1 Opisthorchis viverrini
CTAAAGGCAGAATGAGGCTGCCACTCTCAGCTAAGCGGATATCCCGCAGGTAACTACTAACGCACTGTCAATATCCTAAACCGGAAAAAAATTTCGCACCGTCTCAAATGTCTCATTCACATTTTTCAACAGATTCCCTGCGGCCAAACGTTTAGCGTGTTGCTGCTTATTTATTTGACTGGAAAGATTTTCCGCCCTATTACACGCATCG
>NW_008790797.1:0-211 GCF_000715545.1 Opisthorchis viverrini
CCCGCTTTGTCCAATCATATTAATTGATCGTTTGATTGTCCGCAAATTGCTGATGTGCCGGGCTAACCGATTCGGCCTTTACTGTGTGGGAGCAGAACTGCAGGGTCCATTTGTCACAACCAGTGTTTTCAACGTTTTGAAGAATACGCTGCTGTGGAAAGCAAAATACTCGCGTTTATAACTATGGGACCCCAGAGTGAAGCAGCAAATG
>NW_008790798.1:0-211 GCF_000715545.1 Opisthorchis viverrini
GAATTAATAAAACTCACCAACTATTGTAGTAGGCGTTTTTGTAAGTTACAGTTTGAGAGACAGTTCTGTGATGGCATATTACATAAATATGCAACAGCTGCTAACACATAGATTTAGAAGTGTGAATTTACCGTGCGTTCTGCAAGCCTCCACTTTGTCAATATAAGTGGGAATATGGAATGATACATTTGGATAGATGGTCAAAAAATGC
>NW_008790799.1:0-211 GCF_000715545.1 Opisthorchis viverrini
CAATTCCTTCAGTTTATAGTGAAAGATGAAAGTGGATGCGCACACAAGGCAGAAATGTCAAACGGATTTCACCCTCGAAAGGTCGAGCGTGGATGCAATAAAAATGGCTTAATCTGTCCGGTAGCTGAATGGAAATTAGTCAGCTTTTACCCTGAGAATGTTGTATTTGGTCAACAAGTGATGCAATCGTCATGGCTGGCAAAACTACACA
>NW_008790800.1:0-211 GCF_000715545.1 Opisthorchis viverrini
AGAGCCAGAAAATATAACTGGTTCACTAACGGGTTGGGGCTCAGAAAGGAAGCACCAGTTCCTCCACCCATAAACTAAACTTGTTATTTGTGTTTCAGTTTCCCCATAGTAACATCTAAACCTTGCAAATTAATGCAGTTCAAAGCACTACAGCTTTTGAAGTACCGGGAAATAATTCAAATTGTTACCACAAAATGAGTTTTCATTGGCA
>NW_008790801.1:0-211 GCF_000715545.1 Opisthorchis viverrini
GGAAAGAATACCGAAAGAAGAACTCTGACGTTACATACCCACATAGATCTGATAGCGATTCGGGTATCTCGATCTCTGAAGTGACAAACTTTTCACTCTAATAGGGGCATCTGATAGTTTTTCGTTGTGAATATAAAAACCTGGGAGGAAACTGAAGGGTGTAACCCGCTGCTGTCATTTTTGTAGCAAGGCTGATAGGGGAAAAATATGA
>NW_008790802.1:0-211 GCF_000715545.1 Opisthorchis viverrini
CGTCTGTTGGGGCGATAATGTCCAGTCTTTCAGGTTATGTGTAGCAACATTTGCTGCCCGTTGTTTTTTGAGGACATTCACTGGTCGTTTACCAATTTACTCCAAACAAGAACATCTGTTCAAGTGCAATGAGCCAAAAAGCTTGAAATTGCTACATAGTTTATAATACGTTTTGGCTTGCTTTCTAGCAAACAATTACTGAGTTCATTCG
>NW_008790803.1:0-211 GCF_000715545.1 Opisthorchis viverrini
TTTATTGATTATTCTAGCGATTGGTTTCCGAGAATTATCCGTGAACACTTCTTGTAGTTGTATTCAAGAGGTATGCATAATACCATCGTTTGGTTGCTTAATATATATTGGAATACGCTTGGTGGATTTTTTCTGTTGCGGATTTTGATTGAATGGAAAATGGAAAACGTGCAAACCGACGATGGCAAGTTTCATCTCATTACCTAACAGA
>NW_008790804.1:0-211 GCF_000715545.1 Opisthorchis viverrini
AACAACAAAATTATGCAGACAGTTATCTGGAGCAAGCTGTTCTAGTTGTAGTAGTACCCAGCTTGCACGCCTGATACGGAAAGATTTCCAGTCATTTCATCCCGGCGGCAAAACAATGAAGCACCAGTAGCGAGTTCATCTGACCAAACATTCCGAATACTCATAGGAAGATGTAATGAGTAGGCTGAATATTTCCAAAGAATGTGGCTAC
>NW_008790805.1:0-211 GCF_000715545.1 Opisthorchis viverrini
GTAATTGTATCGATCTGGGAGGCGATTATATCAGAAATAACCTCAAGAATCCCCAGGAAAATATCTTGCTCCTGATAATTTCGTCTACTTGCATTGCAACAAATCTCTGTCCAATTTGGCGTATCCACAATGTGACATTCATTGCGAGAAATCCTATTCAGTGATCTGATATTGAGCGCTTTATGGCAGTGCATGCAGCGAAAGTCACTAA
>NW_008790806.1:0-211 GCF_000715545.1 Opisthorchis viverrini
TTCGAACATCAGAAGTTGAAAATGGTCCCGACTCGATGACTAGACTCCATAGGTAACCCAGAGGGCAGAAAATCGAACGGTATATGAACACAGGTGGATAGAGTGTTGTCCGCAGATTGACTGACACGACGCGAGTGTCAAAAGCGTTTCACAGTCATATCTCAGATTCATTTGTAGTCTCTTAAATCAGTCTTAATGGTAACGAAATACA
>NW_008790807.1:0-211 GCF_000715545.1 Opisthorchis viverrini
CGACAATCGATGGAATTGAATCCCGGCCTTCCAGCTACCTGAGAAAGAAAATTAATGACATTTATGTGTGGGAGCCCCTCGGAACTGGGGCAGTTATTCGAATGCATCGAAGATGCGTTTGACCAATTGAATAGTATCCGTATTATTGGCAGTGTTGCGGACCTGGCGACCTGTTCACAGACCTTGGCATTTAGTTTGCAAGCATTTTACT
>NW_008790808.1:0-211 GCF_000715545.1 Opisthorchis viverrini
TGAAGGACACAAATCGAAGAAGAAGAAACACTGGTCCTCAAGTTCGCGTAAAGCATCCAGCGACGTTAACTGCGGTGGTCCGGTTACATGCTACGCGTGCTGAAACATCGTCTAACGAGACGAGTCTTGTTCTCCTTACCTCCTGCAGAATGGTCTAAACTGCGAGGCAGACAACGGGTGATTTGGCCTAAAGGTGTTGTTGGCGCGGTCC
>NW_008790809.1:0-211 GCF_000715545.1 Opisthorchis viverrini
TGAAGGGCGTAAGGCAACCTTTCAGATGATGATGGACATTCTCTAACTGTTGAATGCAAAATCAAAGGAGGAAGACTGACTGAAACAAGAAAACTGTCAAGATCACTCGGGGAATATACGATACAAATAACAGTACAACTGTTGTCGGACCTACGGATTGTGAAATGAAGACAAATCAGCGCTCAATGGCTGTGCGAAGCCCGATGAGATA
>NW_008790810.1:0-211 GCF_000715545.1 Opisthorchis viverrini
CATCCAGTCGCGTGAGTTGGCGTGGGATTGGGTGTGCATCCTCTCTGCATTCTCTCTGTGTACGTCCGTCCGTATGTATATATAACAAAGTACAATCTAAACCTGGTGAGCTGGCTGAGATGTTATGAGTGGAATAAAATTGATTTAATTATGGAAAGATGAGGACTAACTCGGAACAAGTTTACACCTACGTTTAGCTGCTCAGTTTCAC
>NW_008790811.1:0-211 GCF_000715545.1 Opisthorchis viverrini
TTTCCTGTCTGGGCGCGTCCTAACAGTACCCGGACGAACATCATTCGCGTCCATTGAGGTCCGCATGTTGCAACGCTTCTCACCAAGCAATCAGGTGGATCCTACACTTAAAGGCGGACAAGATCGATTTTAATCAGAGTTTTGGTTCCACTACGTTATATTTTTCGGACCACTTGGGGCGCGCCATTCTGAATTAGACTTGGAGATAATC
>NW_008790812.1:0-211 GCF_000715545.1 Opisthorchis viverrini
TAATTGTTACGTAGGCGTTGTCCTAATTGGCATATTTTCACCATGTTGAATGATCTGTAAATGATGGAAAATTGCACCCTGCCATTCATCTGTGCCTTCCAGATGAAGCTAAACTTCCTCTGGCAGTCTGAATAATTGATTTGAAATTCACTCAAAACTGCCGGCCAAAAATATACGACAATCGCACATGTACTAGTCGATTGATTTTTTT
>NW_008790813.1:0-211 GCF_000715545.1 Opisthorchis viverrini
ACGATAATGAAGCCTCACAAGCAGCAGTAATACGATGCAACTGTATTGTGCGTGGTATTGGTGGGTGCCTCCTGGTGCTTCTCGTAACACATTGTAAACTGTTCCGCCTAGTGATCGCTCTGGTGTCCCTCCCCAGGATGTTCGTGACGAGGGTTTTTTTGCGTATTTAGTTTCGCTACTCGTAAGTAGTGTGACGTCTCAACATTCTAAA
>NW_008790814.1:0-211 GCF_000715545.1 Opisthorchis viverrini
CGACCAAATAATACCACACATTCCTTGCAGTGTCGATGTTCTTCATTTCGATGGATGCACCGCTGGTGTTGAAACAGCTTACTCCAAGTTGCGAACATGGGTTCCCCCTTTCATGTGACTAACGCACCGGTTTGCTGGATGTTCTGCTCGTATATGAAATCCAGAAATAATGAATCCCTTCAGATGACAACCATGTACTTTATGATCATCT
>NW_008790815.1:0-211 GCF_000715545.1 Opisthorchis viverrini
TATAATGAAACATTTGGATTTCGTTTGGTTTCATCAACGCAAACTCCAGGACTATTTAGCAACTGAACCCCAAGAACTGAAGAATGCGACTTCTGGCTCCCGGTTGCAGCACCTGTGCGAACCCAACAGCTGGCTTCTCGTGTTCCGGCAGATCCTGATTCGTCCACCTTGGCCGTTATTGACCGATTTCGCTGTTGGTCTAGAAGTTCAC
>NW_008790816.1:0-211 GCF_000715545.1 Opisthorchis viverrini
CCGCGCAGTAAAGAATCACTTGTTTAAAGATGAATGATGCTGGCGTATCTGCGTCCTGGTAGTACAAAGCAAATATCATCATTTCCGGCTCCCTAAAAAGCTAATTTAGTTCTTATCCCTGCGGAGAAACCCAGGCTAGCCTGTAGTCGCCTTTGATGACACGAAAATGTTGAACTGAGCGCGTCCAATGTGTCTTGTTGTTGATGCACTT
>NW_008790817.1:0-211 GCF_000715545.1 Opisthorchis viverrini
TGGGCGTCATTTTTCTGATGAGCCGATAGCAAACGCTGAAAGCACTGGACTTGGGATTCACTCTATTTGGAGCACATCGGAAATGCACATTTAATATCCGTGCTCGGGTTTAGACTTCATAGATTTGAGTTTTGAGCAAAACCATCACTTCAACAACGCTGTTGAACGCATCTGAATTTTCCCGTCTAAAACGGCCAACTCCTCAAGTTTG
>NW_008790818.1:0-211 GCF_000715545.1 Opisthorchis viverrini
CCGGGCAATGCGTTAACATATTGGTCGGCGTCGAAGGTACGCGTCACTGCTATGATGGCTTTCTAGGTTGCACGCATTGCGGTATACGAGCAAGCCCCAGATTAGTATATGGAGTGTATATATTTGTGCCATTTTTGCATGCAGCCGGCAAACGTTGTACACATTAATAATCGCCTTACAATTAGCCCTAAAACCACTGCAAGAGGCATTT
>NW_008790819.1:0-211 GCF_000715545.1 Opisthorchis viverrini
TACGATAAGCACCAATAAGGCTGAAGTCTGTCGAACGACGAAGTTGTTCACCATAACTACCCAGTTGACGTCATTCAACATGGGAACTGTCCGTCTTTGGGTTCAAGTGTAACGCTCAAATTGTATCACCGTTTTAGTCCGCAACATTACTACTTCTGCCTTATCAGTAGCTTATATGAAATGCCAAGACGGATCGGCTCACTGTCAATCT
>NW_008790820.1:0-211 GCF_000715545.1 Opisthorchis viverrini
CACTCCTTAAGTTGAAATAACAAATAGTAAAGCCAACCGGTAAAACCCCGTTCGGACAATGCCCGGCCTAATAACTTTGACGCTACAGCCGCTCTCATTACTACGATCTAAATAATTTGCAGTTACTTGTTTGCCCCTGTTCACATTGATAAACGTTGGAGAAAACATTGCGGAAAAGCGATAGCTATATGCAGTTATTGAAACAGGTGAG
>NW_008790821.1:0-211 GCF_000715545.1 Opisthorchis viverrini
TGTGGCCCTGACCGGTGTGTCAGGGGAGATGGTTGAAAATCAATGTGGAATATGGCAAAACCGGTATAATAGAGTTAGGAATTCTAGAAGATATCAAAATGGAAACCAACGCAACGGAAATGTGGGTTCCAGCCAATGTGTAAGCACTGTAGGTCTGTAATGCGAAGTATGAGGTTAAAACCTTTCCACTGGAACACTCAAGTTTCATTAG
>NW_008790822.1:0-211 GCF_000715545.1 Opisthorchis viverrini
GCCCCTGAAGACAAGACATTTCTAAGCCGCGCGAATGCTGCAAAATATTTGCATTTTTGTGAAGCAAAACACTTCGATCACGAAGTGCCTAAAACAAATAAGGATAATGGATAAATCCGTTTGCTTACCGACGTGCACATTCTAATTGCGTTCTGACTGATATCTTTCTCTCACAGCCAACAAACCGTGCGTCTGAGTGTACCAGGACCAA
>NW_008790823.1:0-211 GCF_000715545.1 Opisthorchis viverrini
AGTTGGCATTTTCTAATAAATAACTCCAGGACAAAGACCTTGTTCCTCTCACCAGTAGAACGTCAGTAAAACCGGTTCTTTAGCGACTGAAATCCATTGCTCTTGGGACGCGCCAATGCCCTTGGTTTGGGAGCTGGCTTTGCCACGGACTATCCTGTGGGAAAATCAAGTTGAAGTCCGTGTGATAATTTGGTTTTTTCTCAGGTTGATT
>NW_008790824.1:0-211 GCF_000715545.1 Opisthorchis viverrini
AGAAGGGCGACATCGGTCGTGGACTGTCGAAGAACGAGAACGTAGTTGTTTACACTATATCGATTTAAATTGGTTTACTTGTCAACAGACTTAGGTTAGGATAAAGCTTATGACAAGCTGCCCCACAGTAAATAGCGGTGCCAAAACCAAAACGCAATTGGACGCCCGTGTGTCTGTTGACTTGGGTTTCCAGCCAGTCAGTGTGAGGTAT
>NW_008790825.1:0-211 GCF_000715545.1 Opisthorchis viverrini
AGCCGCGACAACGACAATGGTTGCGACTGCCGTAAGAAATAGGAGCTCCAAAAACTGGGAATATTTCAAGTTCATGGAAGAAGCCAAATGGTTGCGATTGCGCTCCGATGAACGCATGTTATAGTGAACGAAACGATAACCGACTTTACCAAGGTGCTTGAACAATGCAGTCAGAAAAATTGACAAATTCTGACTATTGATTTTGCGCACA
>NW_008790826.1:0-211 GCF_000715545.1 Opisthorchis viverrini
CCTCATACTAGCCGACTCCCTAATCTAGATTACTCTCTCGGCCCAGCTCTAACAAACACAAACAAAACCAAAGTCAGCTTTTCCTAATAATAGAGCGCATTACACGCCAATATATGATCCATCTGACGATGTGCCCCTCAGCCCAACGGACACTCATATAAACCTCACGGTATGCCTCTGTTTGACATGGCAGCTCAGATCAACGCTCAGT
>NW_008790827.1:0-211 GCF_000715545.1 Opisthorchis viverrini
ACAGTGGTACTGCACTCGCCGTAGTGTGTCATTGTATTGTTATTGAGAAACATACACTGGTACTTGCTTCAACGGTTGGTAGATGGCCTCCCCCCAACTAACATCATCTAGACTGTGCCCCCTGGGTGAGCGACCTGCATTACGTGAAACATTCACAGATGATGTGCCGGGAAGGCCTAAAGTAAGTCAACTCAAGAAGCAATCAGTATCG
>NW_008790828.1:0-211 GCF_000715545.1 Opisthorchis viverrini
TTGAAATGAGCTCAAAACACTTTACCTTACTGAACATTTGGATGAATTCATAGCGACATTTCATTACCCATCCAGAAGCTTTGGTTAGGGATTCAAGACGATTGGGAAGGGTTGTTGGTCAGGTGCTATCCAGCAGTCAAAACGATAAATACAAGAAAACCAGGCAGTCTGGCATCTCCCCATAATACACTGTGTAGTTCAGACGAAGGGA
>NW_008790829.1:0-211 GCF_000715545.1 Opisthorchis viverrini
TGTATCAGTAACACGTTTATCAGTTTCTGATCACAAGCTATGCTGGTATTTAGCTGGGTATTTAGCAGTATGGATTTCATGGGTAAGAGCAGAAACCAACAAGTCGCCTAGTCGATCGTTTTAGGGATGTAGGGGAGTTTTCTTTGAAAAAACGCGTGAAAAATGGTACCAAGTAAAAAGTTGTCGCACGCAAGTTCATTTATTGTTAACG
>NW_008790830.1:0-211 GCF_000715545.1 Opisthorchis viverrini
CAACCTTGTTTTAACTGAACACCAAATTGGACGCCTGTATAATGAAACTTCGAAAACGGAGCCTGGTAGCTGTCTTTTGAAGAGTATTCAGTGAACCTATGAGTAGAAACACAACATCAGTTTGCTTTTTTCGTAAGAAAGCGATTGCAAAAATAGAGGAATCCAAAAAGGCCGCCTCGTTCTGAGACAAACTGACACCGTCCCGATGACT
>NW_008790831.1:0-211 GCF_000715545.1 Opisthorchis viverrini
CATCTTTGTGCAGACAAAAAACAATAGGATTGCGTGAGAAACTGTGACTTATGGGGCATCAGGAAGAAGTAAGTTACACGAAGAGGAGAGAGATATTTAGTTAGAACGGGGAAATTTTAAAAGTCAGCAAAACCTATTGGCTGCATCGAGAGGGCTGTCACGTGAAATTATTTCTCAAATGACAGTGCGAGGGTTGCTGAGAACGAAACAT
>NW_008790832.1:0-211 GCF_000715545.1 Opisthorchis viverrini
GCATCTTTCTTTCTCCCTGTAACAGGTACACCCGACTGAACCCATTGATTGATTTCACCATTTCAGTATCACGTTTTTGTTCTTTGTGCACTTTCGGTTTCAATTTCGGTTTCGGTTTCAATACACGCGTGTTGCTGCCACGACCCCTCTTATCTCCTGTGTCACTCGACCGCTGCAAATGTGTGCTTTGTGTGCCGTGTGGATTCAGTAC
>NW_008790833.1:0-211 GCF_000715545.1 Opisthorchis viverrini
GCACCGAAAGGGTGCTATGGCTGAACGGTTTTTTATGTCACTCGGAAACTTCCATCTTTTTGGGGTGGGACAAGGAATGACGTATTCCGCTGACGACTGGGCGTAAGTTTCACTCAGTGTCTTGCTTTGTGCCGCGTCAAGTCGTGTTACTGATAGTCAGTACACAGCTGCCCCAATGATCTAATATGGAAGAGGTATTCTATCGTAATCT
>NW_008790834.1:0-211 GCF_000715545.1 Opisthorchis viverrini
TTTTTCGCCGGCCTTTACAAACGCTGTTGCAGAGCAACTGAAATTGCTTTCTCATTGCGGTTGGTGTTTTCAGGAAGTGACAGAATGTCTTTTGGAGAGATACATCGAGTGAGGTTTTCTGTGAAAAGAAGCTACAGCATCTTCTGAGGTGCGTGCAAGAATGTGAACCAGGCCGCCGATTTCAGCGGTGGCGGGAATCGTACTGTGCTGA
>NW_008790835.1:0-211 GCF_000715545.1 Opisthorchis viverrini
GCCAAACCCAGATCCAGCTGCCAGCTACGCATCCTCTCTCCGATTGAGGCATCCGTGACAACCTTTAGGGGTCTTCTATAAATCGAAATATGTCGGCGCAGTGATGACCTGGCACTGTCATACACAGTATGATGGCACCCTCTCAACTACTTTTCTCAGAATCTCAACCGCAACCTCTCGCTCACTCGATCCTGTACTTGCAACTATCTGG
>NW_008790836.1:0-211 GCF_000715545.1 Opisthorchis viverrini
TAGGACTACGAGCATCGATGTCAGGTTGCAACCCAAGAGCATAGTGAGGAACTGCGTCGTTTAGTTGAAGAAGGCCAAAGAAGAGAGGAAAGAGGAATGAGACGGGAGAAAGAGCTGGAGGAAACGTTGCAGTCAACCGAACAGCGGCTTGCACAAGTGACGGACGAATGCAACAGAATAAAGTAAGTGGTGAGGGAAATTTTGAAAAATT
>NW_008790837.1:0-211 GCF_000715545.1 Opisthorchis viverrini
CTCAGCCTAGCCGATTCACAAACACGCTTCATAGCCGAACCGACGGTAAACACCGGTTCTTGAGTTTGTCCTGATTATATCTTGTCGACGTAACAGCTCAAGAGTTGATGATGATTATTCTGCAGTAGAGCGACTAGTTTAGAAACATTCCATTAATATCGGCAGCTTGGCTGAGCTGCCTGGTGTGCAGTCTACTCGACGAACTAGGCAG
>NW_008790838.1:0-211 GCF_000715545.1 Opisthorchis viverrini
CTGCCATGCCACCCGAAGCGTGCACAATGGCTGAGATACTACTCAAGTCTGGAGAGGAGCAGTCGAGATGCAGGGATCGAGTTCGAACCACGGCCCTCCCGTAAGTACGTTAGCACCGTAAACCACTGAGCTATCTCGTGAAAACAAACGGAGCAGATGAATGGACGAGTGTGTTCAGATAATGAATTGCATTAAAACGTACACACACACA
>NW_008790839.1:0-211 GCF_000715545.1 Opisthorchis viverrini
CATTTGTTTCAGAAATGATTGAGAGGGTTGAATGTGACAAGCTTTTCTGTTGCATCGATGACAAATTTTCCGACGTTCTGACATGTCCTTCATGGTAATTGAAAATGACTGAACAACTCCCCTATTTAGTATGGCGGAATCCAGTAAATTGGGAGTATTATATTATTCAAGAGCAATTACTTATTTACTAGTTGCTGTTGCTGGAAAATAT
>NW_008790840.1:0-211 GCF_000715545.1 Opisthorchis viverrini
AACAAAGTTAATAAAAATTATCAACAGTGTACAGTTCACAACTACAGTTCTCTGGCGAAAAATTTGTCACTCAAGAAGCCAGCCATTACCTGATCACGTGGTGTGGGTGATGATACATCCTGTTTGATTGCAAGTTAATCACTGCTGCTCAGCCGCTCTTGACCGAACGGTTACCTGGTCCCGGGTTCGAACCTCACTGGTGGAGATTTGC
>NW_008790841.1:0-211 GCF_000715545.1 Opisthorchis viverrini
TCTGCTTGTTTCCGCAGAGCGGACCCAGTCAGGCTTAGAGTTTGAGACCGCTCCTTTTTTGCCTGATATGAAAATAATCGACGATAATTTCTCCAACGCTAGACACTGTATCTCTTCGAGGCCTATCTCACTCCAAGAATCACTGCAAGTCGAGGTCGAGAAGCCTGAGGCAGCTTAGTAGAACCGTAATCTGTAGTCGCAGTCGGTTGTA
>NW_008790842.1:0-211 GCF_000715545.1 Opisthorchis viverrini
ACAACAACAATACAAGCCAGTTGGTGGCATAGATGCCCAAATAATTGAAGGGAATGCTACATCGGAATGAGCACTTGGGGCTCTATGGCAAACAATAAACGGATAGCATACGTGTTGCTTTCGAGAAAACCATGCATATATCATTGGTCATTAGTTTATTTCGATATTCTTCACCAAACTCTACAAAGAACTCACTGTTGACAGGTTATTC
>NW_008790843.1:0-211 GCF_000715545.1 Opisthorchis viverrini
GCGACTGATTAGCAGTGTGGTTCACTCGCACCTGGATATGACGCCACCACCCATCTTTCTATCACGGAATGCACGTCCCGTGATCACGTGTTGACTGCCCCCTGGATTGACGATATCCCACCCGAAAGTTTCACTTACTGTGCGAGTATTATTAACTTGGAGAAATAGTGAATTCTCATGATGAGCAAAAATTTCATCCGGGAATTCTTCA
>NW_008790844.1:0-211 GCF_000715545.1 Opisthorchis viverrini
AAGGGTATCCGGCTATACAGTGGACACCGGACATGGAAAGGAGGTCATTTAGTGTCTGCGATTACGGCGCTTATTCAGAAAGCCCATTTCACTTGCAGATGCATCTCTTTGTGGGAGGTTGTTCGGACATTCAGAGAAGCTTAAATTATTAAACCTAATACTTAGGGAGAATTTCGACCCCCAACTTGGTGGACTTCTACCCATAGACCAA
>NW_008790845.1:0-211 GCF_000715545.1 Opisthorchis viverrini
CTATCGGCCTGAACGTATTTCAAGCAACATCAGTGTTAATACAGCAACAGGAAACGGTGCAACGGTGGGACGTACGAACTTTCCACGCAAACTTTCGCACCGCGTTACCTGGCGGCCGCCAACTACAAATCAACCGTGAACCCAGTTAGACCACTTGGCCATCAGCCACCAGTGGAGAACCAAATTCAAGACTGTCGTTCCTTCTGGGGCA
>NW_008790846.1:0-211 GCF_000715545.1 Opisthorchis viverrini
GTAAAAACGTGTTACTTGCTTTATACGTCACCACCAAGCTTTGTCTTCAAAGATTATCTATATCGCGACCACTGTGTGTAGGTTTTAGACGAACTCTTCCTTTTCCTGGCAAAGGCCATGATCGTGGGCTGACCGTTGCTTATAGTGAAGCACACGCCATTTGGGATGCATTACCTGTATTTTTTTAATTTGGTAGACGAAATCAGGCAGG
>NW_008790847.1:0-211 GCF_000715545.1 Opisthorchis viverrini
GTACAGCGCTTCATATGTACAGCGTAGGCAACGATAACTTTCTGGAAATTCTGACTCGTTCTGGGTGCGACGTTGGCAACTGGCATTCTGTCAGTGCTGGGTCATAATTGGCCGTGGGCTGCAGACTTTCGACAAATCAGACCTCGGCTTAATACCGGACTGGCAAGTGTCCCGAATTTTCAGCCAATCTTGCGTGGGATGAACTTCTTGG
>NW_008790848.1:0-211 GCF_000715545.1 Opisthorchis viverrini
TGAACTAATCCTTGTATATCGCAAGGAAAAACTCGTCCAGTTTAAATCAAGTAGACGAGAGGTGTCTTGCACATGTTGAGGACGACGCATTTTTCACGGCGATCGTATGATATTCCCCTTATGGGATTACATAGAAAATAAAAAAACTTACATCGCTTGTTTATTTTCTGAGAGTGGTTCTTAAATACCCTAATGCGCCATTCGTTTCTGT
>NW_008790849.1:0-211 GCF_000715545.1 Opisthorchis viverrini
ATTCGATGTCGCTGCTTCTGCACCGGAAGAGGGTGGTTGGTTCAGGTCACGCAAAATCCGAAGTTCTGTACTCATTCACAAAGTAACCCAAAGAAGCCCTAGCTTTACATTTTAGGAATTTCCGTAAATTAGCCCAAATACCAGATTTATCTTTTGCAAATCAACGCAAAAGTGTGCGGGTATTCAACCCGTAAACGATTTACAATTTATT
>NW_008790850.1:0-211 GCF_000715545.1 Opisthorchis viverrini
TTCAGGTTTGCCACTTCACAGTGTAGAATGTTTATTTATACTGTGTGTTCCAGAAATACTGAAAATTATCTACTAGGCGATTTCTTCAAAGGAGTGAATCCTCAAGGTCAGTAAACACCACAGACTGTGAATGCTTTTGCCACCGTAATCAGAACTCGCGAATTGCGGAAAACGCTGAAGAAGAGCACCAGCACGCAGAGGGTAAGTTCCA
>NW_008790851.1:0-211 GCF_000715545.1 Opisthorchis viverrini
GGAACCACGTTTAATCAAGAGAACTGAAGATGGCTTAATTTCACGTTAAGTCCTCCTGATTTGACATAAAGGCGAATGGGGCATTCTGATGTACCAGTTGGGTGCCATTATAGGTACCTAACAGACGCAAAAGAAGACTATATTCTTTCTGAAGTCAACTGATCTTTTATTGATTATTTATCAGCTCCCCATTTGGCCCCACAATCTCATT
>NW_008790852.1:0-211 GCF_000715545.1 Opisthorchis viverrini
GACTCGATCAGTTGAAAATGAAATTTTATGAGTTTATACTCGCCAATCTGCGTCAGACTATTCCAAATGAGTAATCCACCTACCTGGAGCACGTCAGCTACTTTTCCACCTTCAATTTGATGTGTCCCGAAATTAGCATGAACCCACCTCCTATCAACTTCATTGCTTATTGAAGAATAAATGTTATAGAACACGAAATCCTTTCGTAGCA
>NW_008790853.1:0-211 GCF_000715545.1 Opisthorchis viverrini
TTCAGCGAGGTAGCCGCTGTGAATATGGGAATTTTGTCATATGGCCCATCTGAATTGTGTGAAGGCTGGACGGTGTTCCCCTTTGAGGGATCTCACTGAGTGCAATACTTGATGTTCAACCAATGGCTTCATTAAAAATGGAGTTTCTGAGTTGTCAACTTCATCGAGACATAAAAAAATGGATAATCGTATTGGAACGAAAGGGTCTTAA
>NW_008790854.1:0-211 GCF_000715545.1 Opisthorchis viverrini
CGCCACATTTTTCCGACGGAACCTGCGATTTGTGGTAACGCTGTCCTCGTTTGCTGGCTCAAAGTCCTACTGGCATTGGCGTCACCTTTTTGTTCCTTTTTTTCTGTAACGGTTATATCTCTCTCCACTGCATGTGGTACTGTTAGAAGCATTTTCAACAAGGTTGATGCTTTGTAGCCAATTTATTGTTCATTTAAAACGTCTTGAGAGT
>NW_008790855.1:0-211 GCF_000715545.1 Opisthorchis viverrini
CATTTCTTGTGTTCCTCTGAAGTTCAAACGCCACTAAGTAACAAAAGACGCCAAGTCTGAATTTTCTAATTTGCAACTATTGAATACTCTTAATTTGGTTGTTTTGCGTAGCATTGGGATAATTTTTAAACCGGCATTGATGTGAGGCTGCAAAATTACTGCAAAAAACACGACGTCTTTCTAGCAAAGACGCAGCACAATTTTCAACGCC
>NW_008790856.1:0-211 GCF_000715545.1 Opisthorchis viverrini
CCGGGCAATGCGTTAACATATTGGTCGGCTTCGAATTTACGCGTCACTGCTATCATGGCTTTCTAGTTTGCACGCATTGCGGTATACCAGCAAGCCCCAGATTAGTATATCGAGTGTATATATTTGTGCCAGTTGTGCATGCAGCCGGCAAACTTTGTACAAATTAATTATCGCCTTACAAATAGCCCTAAAACCACTGCAAGAGGCATTT
>NW_008790857.1:0-211 GCF_000715545.1 Opisthorchis viverrini
GAATTTTTGGTTTGAAACAGTAGGCGATTCTTTACTGTTGTGCTTGCCGACGAGACATGTGCCAACATATTCTCAGAAGTCTAAAAAAAACTACAAGTTGATGGTAGTGCTAGAAGATTTGGTAGCTTTCAGCTGAAATTTCACCCTGTTAGTGGAAGTTAATCCATGCTAAAAAGCCGAGTGCGTCCTCAACATTTCACCTATAGAACGA
>NW_008790858.1:0-211 GCF_000715545.1 Opisthorchis viverrini
CAAGCCAGCATCGTTTGCTTTTCGATTCAGATTATATTCTAACCATATAGACAGCAGAAAGCCTTGTACAATCATTCGGTGAGCTCTTCGGGCGGCAATAAATCAAATGCGGAGAGCCCGAAAATATTCTGCCATTCACATGACCTACATAGGCGAGCGTGGCTGTAACTGCCTTCGGCAAACCAGAGGCTACAACGCACCAAAGCCCATT
>NW_008790859.1:0-211 GCF_000715545.1 Opisthorchis viverrini
AACCGAACAGATTACTGAATGAGAACTTGAGAATGTGACCAACCTAAGGAGAGATTCCCTGACATCTTCCTCGCCAGGTGAGTAATACAGCAGACAATGCTCCGCATTAATCATATTTACTGAGACTGTAAGTCGGTCCGACAAACGCCTGCCTAGTACATTGGGAGCCGAACATGATTAATAGCACAAAGGTGTCCCCCAAGAGCCTAGA
>NW_008790860.1:0-211 GCF_000715545.1 Opisthorchis viverrini
TTCAAACCTACCGCCGAATACCAGCGTCATATCAGTCCCGAGGCTGTTGCCATCCCCA
Source organism: Opisthorchis viverrini (assembly GCF_000715545.1). Classification (NCBI taxonomy): domain Eukaryota; kingdom Metazoa; phylum Platyhelminthes; class Trematoda; order Opisthorchiida; family Opisthorchiidae; genus Opisthorchis; species Opisthorchis viverrini. The sequence continues at coordinate 59 of NW_008790860.1, forward strand.
GCCCGACGTGGCTGCAAAGTAACCCCGGATGTGCAGTCGAATTCTAACCGGACCCCAACTTAACTCTTTGCGAGGAAAGATGAACACACAAAGCGCATCTTTGGTAAATATTTTGGTAAAATTCGGAGACAAACCGAAAAGCCAAACTGCTCC
>NW_008790861.1:0-211 GCF_000715545.1 Opisthorchis viverrini
GGGCAATTACAAGATGGAGATGAGCTCAAGAGATCACTTTTGCCATAACATTTCGAACACTCAGCATAATCTAAATTGTTCTAGGCGTCTTCCGAATCTGAAGAAGTGTCACGTACACCTTTTTTAAATGAGCGGTTTACCTCCTGTTGTAGAATGGCTATTCTAGTGTGTTCCCTGTTTGTTGCTGGCCAAAAGGGTCGAAGGAGAGTGA
>NW_008790862.1:0-211 GCF_000715545.1 Opisthorchis viverrini
AAGTGAAGAAATATTAATGTCCAGTCGCTCTGAGTGTTAGCATTTTCCTATCAAATATAGTCCTTTCTACTCTTCTCCGAAGGCTGTCAGGACTCACCGTCTTAAGTTTCAGCCTCGCCATTTTCATAGGCAAAACTTCGTAGCCATCAAACACACTGCATCCGAGTAGTGACGTCTGAAATGCCTAATGTGCGGTTGCGGAGAGTGCAGG
>NW_008790863.1:0-211 GCF_000715545.1 Opisthorchis viverrini
CGATGCTTTCAGGCGCGTTTTGATTGATTCGCTCCACCGGAAGGACGAAATTGTGCTTTAAGATTCCACATCATTGTGCCACTTAAATTAGCAGGTAGAGTAGCGCAGAGGAATCTCTAGATCCTATAAAAAAAATCAATGCTATCTAAGCACGATGAATCACTCATGCTGTCGTTCCCTATAGTACCCGAAGATTACAATAAAATGTGGC
>NW_008790864.1:0-211 GCF_000715545.1 Opisthorchis viverrini
ATTTCTCGCAGTTTAACGCTTGAATGTAACAGGTAACGAAAACAAGAAGCAGACAACGTACGCCTTCGAGAAGCCTCTTCGCTGTCACCTGTTGCAAAAAATTATATTCAGCGTGTTGACTATTTATATTCTTTCAAGTAACAATTCGAAATAATTTTCCCACCATGATGCTGAAGGAGTTCTCGGCCAGTAGCATCGTTTTCGCGTTCAG
>NW_008790865.1:0-211 GCF_000715545.1 Opisthorchis viverrini
TTGTCAGTTGCAGTTATCTGACTGCAGATGCACGTTGCTGAGCGTATCGGGAATTTTTCAGCCAAGGGTCCGTTACCGGTGGACTCAGGCTAATGTAGAACCACAGGTAATTTTGCTTTAAATGCGAATTCATTTGGACTCGAATTGGAGAACGGTGATTTTGTAGTACATTCAGGTAGAGATGCAGTAATCTGGTATTGGTGGTTTAAGC
>NW_008790866.1:0-211 GCF_000715545.1 Opisthorchis viverrini
AGCTGTTTTCCGCGAGTTGTTATCTACTTTTAGATGTAATGAAATTGCCATGCGCTCTTCTAAGGTGTGAATTACCATGATAGCACAGGAGTGCGAAAGGAAACCGGCCCAGACAGAAATGAGTCATCTCATGGTGACGTTGATCACGTGGTCGATTTAACTGGTCCTGTCTGCCTCGCCACTGTCGAAGGCAGTGAGTCATGTTCGACAC
>NW_008790867.1:0-211 GCF_000715545.1 Opisthorchis viverrini
TCTGGGTTGAGGTGCAATATCCTCGACTACCGACGGGAGGCCATCCGTTGCAGAGGTTGGTCTTTGACGCTGTAGTATTTACCTTGGAACAGTCAACCGCCTAAAAATATCTGTCAACCTCTTTGATCTATGCCTCTTGATCAGATCCACGACTCAGTTTAGTCGTTTACGTAAGCCGCCGGAAGCTGTCAGTGGGGACTTAAGGAAACTC
>NW_008790868.1:0-211 GCF_000715545.1 Opisthorchis viverrini
TGTGACCTCTGAACTTGACCTGGCCTGCAAACTAACCGGCCACACAATCTCCGTAACCCATTGACCCGTGTGCCTCCCATTCAACATTCCTCCACCCTAGTTCTTCCTGTTCTTTCACCAAAGAGTATGCATGTGTGATTTCCAGCACTGAGCTGACCTAGCTGGAAACGCACATTCTTGCGGATGACGAAGACTGATTGGAGGTTGAATG
>NW_008790869.1:0-211 GCF_000715545.1 Opisthorchis viverrini
AAGTAATCACCTCCAAGGAATGATCATCTTGATTGGTCACCACTAGTCCCTTGAAGGAGCTGAATGAAACATCGCTCAACCAAACCTCATGTTTTTTTCAGCTAAACGAAATTTGATTAAGACCATGTGAAAGCTAAAAGCGACTCCCTAAGTGTCCAAGATACAATACACTATATAAATATTCAAAGTACCACGGATAGAGGAATGCTGT
>NW_008790870.1:0-211 GCF_000715545.1 Opisthorchis viverrini
GGAATAATGACTGGTCCAACAACCGCCTCCGTGGCGTCGTCTTTGAATTAAGGAACTCTGAGCCGTATTAGGCCCACACCACGTTAGGTGTGCTGACACTATGTGTGTTTCTCGCGTCAGAGACGTTTGTTGATAGACTGGGAACTTCCGGAGAAGGAAAGACGAAAACTTTTGAGATCTATACTTAACACCGACATGACTTTGAGCTAGG
>NW_008790871.1:0-211 GCF_000715545.1 Opisthorchis viverrini
CGGTATGGTTAGACCCCAATATAGCGGTACCCTTTCAGAAAATATTGAACAGACCTGTCACTACAATAAGCCGTTTCTTCTTTGAAAATGCTCACCCATAGTAAAACTCACAAATAGGGAAAACCCTTATTGCGCCAAGAGAATCCTTAGGAATGCTAACATTCGTTATAAGAACGTGGTCGCCAAACTTCTGGTGACTAAAGTGTGAAAA
>NW_008790872.1:0-211 GCF_000715545.1 Opisthorchis viverrini
AACAACAAGAGAAGTGAAAACATATAGCCCGTCTCGACGGCCAGGCAACTTTGTAGGCTTGGTGTCCAGGTAGGTACACTTATTCGCATTACGGAGGTCGAATGTGGCGTGAGAAGGTCCCCGAATGCCGTTCGCAAAAACACCCCCCATTTCCTACCAGCATATTAAGATGAGCGTACTAGGACTTGCTTTATTGCCGCGTCAACTTTGG
>NW_008790873.1:0-211 GCF_000715545.1 Opisthorchis viverrini
GCTTATTTTGCGCAAAGTGGATGCAGAATGGAATAGGAAGTTTCTCGCTCGTTTGATGCGGGCATTGCATGGGATCTTGTTTTCTTCGTTGAATAGAATTTCCCTTACTGGTCGTATGTTTTCTTGTGAAACGTCATTGTGGGATTATAAGCCGGCATCCTGTGCTGCCATAGGCCCCTCCGTGTCATTTCAGAAGGCTTCCTGATATGTG
>NW_008790874.1:0-211 GCF_000715545.1 Opisthorchis viverrini
GCAGCCAGCGCACTCAGAATTGCGCAGGAGAGATCTTGTTTTACTAAATGTCGGTAGCTGAAACGACGAGAAACTTTCATGTTTCAAAACAAATAGCAACTATGCCATCTTCCAAAAGGATGCCGGAAACTCGCGCAAATTAGTGAGTAACTGTACCAGTGACCATCGAGCAATGAGCAGAGCACTGCACGAAATGCGGCTTCAATGTGTT
>NW_008790875.1:0-211 GCF_000715545.1 Opisthorchis viverrini
GGCATGCGGGGTCTTCAGTGAACCACGCCTACACATTTGGAAGACCGACCGGACGATTGTGGATGCCGAATTCCAGATGCACACTAAATGAACTGATTTCCATATCGAATCCCCATTCAGTAAAATTGGTTCCAACACGGTTGTTCAGTGAAAGAACATAACACTGACTGGATGAGTATGGGCGGAATTCCATCCAGAAATTTTGCCGACT
>NW_008790876.1:0-211 GCF_000715545.1 Opisthorchis viverrini
TTTTCCTTTGCAACACAAGTGGGATTTCACTAGACGTTTGAATAAATGTGCAGAAAGGATTGGTTCTTCCGAGTGCCAGCAGGAGAAACTAAAATGTCTGAAACACAGAAGTGAGAACTAAACAACATTCGGCTGAAAAAGGCCTAAATATGTTTGTCAATCAAGGAAGACATGGTTAATGAGCTTAGATACTTTATTTGTGTGACTTACA
>NW_008790877.1:0-211 GCF_000715545.1 Opisthorchis viverrini
AACTGTGGGATTTCAACAATAAAATACTCTGGATTATGTGCAATGAGTAAATGATCCACAAATGGATAATTGTGCTGCAGGAATTGGCTACGATCAGCAAATGTCCTGAGCAATGTTGATTCAAATTCGATCTTCCGGCCTTGGGAATTTGAACTGCACCTCTTCATTTGCCGCAAGCAACGGTTGCTTAGCACGCTCTTGAAAATTTTCG
>NW_008790878.1:0-211 GCF_000715545.1 Opisthorchis viverrini
CACACGATCCTGCCTGCATATTGTCAAAGTCCCTGTGCGATATAGTACACAACCGACCCAATTGACGCGTTAAATTTCGCGTGTACTTGTGCTCTGGGTTTAATTCGAATAGGGTTCTCGAAGGACGCAAGACCAATACAGCTAACGAGTTCCCAATCCAGTAGTATGCTCGAGTTTGTTTATTTCTGCGCTGTCCAAATGCATGATATTC
>NW_008790879.1:0-211 GCF_000715545.1 Opisthorchis viverrini
ATTTCGTTTATGATAGCATGTTGTCGAGATTGTAACGCGATAGCTTTGATTGCAGTCAAGCCAGGCCATCGGATCGATACTGGCAGACCCCTAAAACCTTAACGTTTGTCATCCAGAAACTTATGGGAATAGTCGAACAATTACGAGAAAGCAAAAATCCTGCAGTGATTAGATAGCTGGCTTCAACACAAGACAAAGACAAACATTTTCA
>NW_008790880.1:0-211 GCF_000715545.1 Opisthorchis viverrini
ATTTCGGGTAGTTGGTGCGTGGAATAACCGTCTTCCGATGGTTGTTTACGCTGCATCTAGTGCCCAGTTAAAATCACTTTTAGACGCCTTTTTATTTAATTCTTCGAGCTGCCAGGATCACTACCCCGCGCTGAGAATTTGAAGACACCCAATTTTCGATTGTGCCCGTCAGGTAAATGGAAGCCGTTGAACGACAAAACAAACCGATCCG
>NW_008790881.1:0-210 GCF_000715545.1 Opisthorchis viverrini
AATGGTGGCGTCTGTAGAATCAGCTTGCTCCAATCGGGTCAAGGCCAAACGCTGATATCGGAAAACTAAGTGAGAACTTTTCTGTCTTTCCTACTATTTTTCTCAACTTTATGTATCCAGGGAACTTGTTTCTCGCCAAGCGGTATCCACACCCGCACAAATTTCAGAGCTCCGACCATGCGCCCCCGATTTGCCATTCTCCATGCTGTT
>NW_008790882.1:0-210 GCF_000715545.1 Opisthorchis viverrini
GAGTGCAATAGTTATTACGACCCTGCGCTAGTTTAAGTGAAGCTACCTGGAATTGACCTGGGCTCTCCAGTGCGCGCTCGTCAACACCCATTAACATCGATCTTCCTGAACGCTGATTACACTCGGTCGTGCTTCTATGGCGTGCATGAACTCTCATTGGCATTTGCTGAATTGACTGGATGCTTGACGGGCCTCGAACTTGCAGGGTTT
>NW_008790883.1:0-210 GCF_000715545.1 Opisthorchis viverrini
GTATACCCTGTTGTAGCACGTCAATAAACACACTAGGTGAATGTAAAATTTTCCAATCCTAAGCTGACCATACATGACACATGAGCAACATGTAGTTTGTTGGTATAGAGAAAGAGAGGGAGTGTCTTTAGAATGGGTAATCCAGGTGATAAAGACCCGAGCACTATAAACCAGTTTTATGAGCGGAAAGAACACTCACTCGATCATAGG
>NW_008790884.1:0-210 GCF_000715545.1 Opisthorchis viverrini
GCGCACTTCCACCGATCCGAATGACATTCGATATCTGTCAGTGCCGCCATTGGGTGTTCGTGTAACTCGTACTGACTAATGCTTCACACAAATGCCGATTGCGTGTCCGGATGAGATCAACATCCGACCAATTGAGGAGCCCCATCAGCCAAATGTAAATCTGCCTAGTGTCAAACAAATTATTCCCAATTCAGTTTTGACTTCCATGTC
>NW_008790885.1:0-210 GCF_000715545.1 Opisthorchis viverrini
CATCCAGTCTGTATTAACTTTCAAGCACATCCAGAGATGAGTAAACCGCACATTTCACGGATCATTTCACACCATAAACAACGCTGAAACAAAACATTCCAACTTGCACCTGATCATTCTACTGCTGTCAGGGTCGGCGACCACATCGGATTTGTACGGATGTCCAATGTCGGTCACTAGAGAACAAGGCAAACACCATTCTAATAAAGT
>NW_008790886.1:0-210 GCF_000715545.1 Opisthorchis viverrini
ATAGTTTGGTGAATGGGATGCCAAAATCATTCAAACGCTTGTTACTCAACTTAGGAAGCGCAAAACGATTGGCTGTGCTTTGAACATAATGACTTTGAATGTTTACAAAATGCATCCCAAACAATGTGTTTGGAGCTAATTGCTTCGTTGCTACAAGACTTTGAGGTTCATTAATCTCCTTTAGCTAATCGCAACCTCTGATTTGGTTTG
>NW_008790887.1:0-210 GCF_000715545.1 Opisthorchis viverrini
GGTGTGTGCATATTTGGAGCCCATAAAAAACATCCTATACGGAGGAAGCCCGTTTAAACGCAGATGCATTCAACTAGTTCGTCTGATCTCACGCGGTGTAATCTGATAACGGAGGATGTTTAACCAAAACGAACCCCGACGCTTCCTTTTACAGATTACTATCTTATATAACTTTGCTGGTTTATCAACATGCCAAGTTGCCTGACTGAT
>NW_008790888.1:0-210 GCF_000715545.1 Opisthorchis viverrini
GCGATAAATGATTTGAAATGGCTCATTTGGTATGACTATGTGCCCGGTGTCAATCGGTGGGATACGGTTGGGCTCATGGCTGAGCTGATGAGGTTGGTGGGATTCCCGTAAGAGAGGTGCTTGAGTATTTTCCCAGAAAGTCGTGCGTCTAGCATACAGCAGAATAACAGCAGGAGAATGAGTACACAATCATATTCTAGGTGAGGACTG
>NW_008790889.1:0-210 GCF_000715545.1 Opisthorchis viverrini
AATCGAAAATCCATGTATGAACGTAAGACTGAAAACACAGAAGCTGATCTAAAACTTTGAGCCTGCAAGTAAGGGACGTTTTGAGAAGACGGAGCAAATATACAGCAGAGATCCCCGCTGGGGAATCGCATTAGATCTCCACAACATTCCATTTAATCGTCCATGCGATCTCTATTTTTGGGTTGCATGAAACAGTCTGACACTTGGCAA
>NW_008790890.1:0-210 GCF_000715545.1 Opisthorchis viverrini
CGGTCACTGGAGAGCTTAGGTTTGTGAGTGACCTCGTAACTATTGATTTGAATACAGAGCAGGATATATACTCATCTATTCATAGCGTGAGAGAGAGTTGGGATTTCAACGTAGGTTTTCGTCATGTAATTTTAGTCATCTTGTGCTGATTTGCCGAGAATCACTGTACCGCAGTTTCATCCTGATGGGGATCCGTCAACATGCCGCATC
>NW_008790891.1:0-210 GCF_000715545.1 Opisthorchis viverrini
AGTGTGCAGAATACGAGATTAGACTTTAATATAAACATGACACGAAAATACGCGAACAATCTATTAGGAAGCTATTCTTGAAGTTCATCTTCTCACTCAGTATTATTTATACTCCATTCAATACGGGGACTATGTTCTTCAGGATTCCCGACGCAAACACCAAAAACTGAAGATGATAATTCGTGGTTGCTATTCAACCAAATATTTTTT
>NW_008790892.1:0-210 GCF_000715545.1 Opisthorchis viverrini
ATTGGTCTAAACTTGTACGATCTATGGTACGGTTGAAAAGGTTTGAGCCATATCTGAGAATGACGGCAAGCGGCTCAACGGAATCCCCACTGAACACTTGAGGATTGAAATAGAAGTGACACAAGCTGAGCGTGATGCTATTTGCAGTGTTCAGAAGACGGTATACCCAGAAATCCTGCCAAAATTAGAACGCACCGGTAAGGTTGACGA
>NW_008790893.1:0-210 GCF_000715545.1 Opisthorchis viverrini
ACACCTATGGTGCCGAGTTGAAGTCAGTTTGTTTGTCGATGGCAGGATAAGGGCATAAGTCAGAAACCTGGCCTCTTCGCGCAGATTACATACGGAAGATGTCCGTGTTCGATCCTCAGTGCCCCCGAAGCATTGATCGGGTCTGCTGGGAACATTGGGTTAGTAATTTTGAGATAAGCCGAATGGTCCTAGAAAGAAGGAACTCTCCCG
>NW_008790894.1:0-210 GCF_000715545.1 Opisthorchis viverrini
GTTCGCCAAAGCACAAAATGTGTTCTACCTAAAGTAATCCAAGTATCAGACAGTGGTAAGATGAAGGTATGTCGGTTAGCATAGATCGGCAAACAGACAATGACATCAACCGAAAACAAACTAGCATTCGATACCTTTCCACATTCTGCCTCATACCTACGTGATCACAGTTGTATCTAACAAGCCATATCCACTGTTTCCCCAAAAAAA
>NW_008790895.1:0-210 GCF_000715545.1 Opisthorchis viverrini
ATTGATTTTCAAATGAGGGTATTTCTCGAGAAAGTTTGTACATCATATTTGAAGATGTTTGCAGGTTTATTGGACGCTCCAGAGTCGCAAACACATGCTCGAAATAAGCTAAGCGTTGAAACCTCATTATTAGAAACATTTAATACGTCAGGTTGTGCAAATAGTGAACGATTTAGGTAATTTGTCTGCACATACACATGTGCGCTGTTT
>NW_008790896.1:0-210 GCF_000715545.1 Opisthorchis viverrini
AAGCTGGGATTCGGTTGAGCCTGTCGATGATTGAATGGTGTTTTGGAACATTATCCTGAAAAGTGTAGATCCAGGCATCTTCAGATAGTTGTGAGATTATCACTGCTGAAGGTTCATAATGGAAACAAGACAGGTGAACAAAGATTTCAGCCTCCATACTGCAGATTTATTCAAATAGCAAAGCTGAAACGTTACAATCTCTAGTTTTCT
>NW_008790897.1:0-210 GCF_000715545.1 Opisthorchis viverrini
GTAGACGGAATGTGCTAACAGAGTCCGAACGTCTGGCAATTGTTTTACTAAAGCTGAGAACCAATAAGTGCATATCACAAACGCTATGTTCGATAGCGTGCGATTGACCTACTCACGCACTTTTAAGGGAAGTAATGAAATACTGAACTTTTGGCTGCGGACCTTTTGACCTTTTGAGGTAATTTGTGTAGGAGCTTCGCTTTTGTTAGG
>NW_008790898.1:0-210 GCF_000715545.1 Opisthorchis viverrini
TTTCATTACAAGTTTCTGCTTGCGAACATCGTTCAAACCACCATCTGCGTTCTCGTGTCCGTTGTAAGTTGTGTCCTGATTTCCAAATAAACCACGATTATCGAGTACCAATTCACGTTTGCTGTGTATATCTCCTACGAATTGATGTGCTTTCGCCTACCTGGTACAGCTTTCTTTGCAGTGTTTTTAACCTTTGGGGCTAAAGTAAAA
>NW_008790899.1:0-210 GCF_000715545.1 Opisthorchis viverrini
TCGTCCCTGTCACGTAGTCTACACGGACTATCGACCAGTGCCGCTCCAACACTATGTATTTCCGTGCGGCGGAGATGGGATTCACTTAGTAGTCAACCAGAAGGTGAGTTTACGTTTCTTTAAGTTGACCTTCGGCCTTCAATTCCCAAATTTTTCATCAACACTACTGAACTGTTAGAGGATTTTGATGCTGTCTGCCCACCTTATTTG
>NW_008790900.1:0-210 GCF_000715545.1 Opisthorchis viverrini
CTGCCAATGTTTTTTGCTGTGAAACGCTGCAATGAATTGCTCGACGGAAGACACTTCACGCTGGTTAACAATCACAAATCACTGGTGTCATTATTCGAGGCAAAGAAAGGGCCTTCTGTTCTCATTGCAAATTGTCTGCTTAGAAGATCTAACGTACTGTGCCGATATACGCAAGAAATCGGACGAGAGGAAGATTTCTCTCGCCTCAGC
>NW_008790901.1:0-210 GCF_000715545.1 Opisthorchis viverrini
GCGACTTTTCGGATACGATGTGGTCGATGGTGCTGGCTCCTAACGGATGGGAACCTAGTTCGGAATGATCTCTGCCTTGAGTACCGGATTCAAGAAGCTAGCCTAAAGTATCTGAGGGCCATTTGCTTTGTGGTTAGTGGAAAAGGGGGAAAGTGGAGCATCGGTTCCCAGTAGGTAGTTAGTTTGCGGCTAGTTCTAGATGAATTCCAA
>NW_008790902.1:0-210 GCF_000715545.1 Opisthorchis viverrini
TCAGGCTTGGCCTATGATGATGCTCCTGAAAAGATCTTAGTTCATGATTTTCCCTCCGCGTTCTCAAAAACACTTTTGTTCAACGGGGAGGCTGCAACATCTATTACAACGGGTTACTGACGCTACAGTTGTACAAACATCCAGGAATCCCGTTTGCCTGAGGGGTATTTGCTCCCAAACCCGTTTCTCGTCTTGAAGGCCAATCTGCCA
>NW_008790903.1:0-210 GCF_000715545.1 Opisthorchis viverrini
AACAGGCTTTGAAGTGTTTAGGGTTGTTAATAAAGTTGGACGTACAGAGGCTGCAACTGAGTTTGATGCGCCGCGAGCAAAACAGTCAGTCCTAGCGCTAGGAACCACAGAGTGCTCAGATTCGAGTGGGGTAAACTGGGAGAAAAAATCGTTCAGCCGTAGCACCCTCCCGGTGCCCAGTTGCCATGCCACAAGGAGGCACGAGGGCTG
>NW_008790904.1:0-210 GCF_000715545.1 Opisthorchis viverrini
ATGAACGCCCAGTTAAGTAGACTAAGCGCCGCCGAGCCCCCATTGGATGGTCGTCCTGGTTTGTACACGAAAGGCCGAACAAACGGACGGCGCGAAGCACATTGAAAAATGCTGCACATGTTTCGCACGAGTGTCCTTCGGAAATGTTTTTTTCGCGAAACCAGAGACCAAAGCGGCTTCTTGATATGCAGCAAAGCAGAACATTTTGAC
>NW_008790905.1:0-210 GCF_000715545.1 Opisthorchis viverrini
CCGACGGTTGTTCACGCTGCATCTAGTACCGAGTTCAAAGTACTTTTAGATGCCTTTTTAGTTGAATCTTCGCCCTGGCAACATTAATCTTGGGCAGTAATTACTGTCCCGCGCTTATAACTTAGAGAACAGTTCTACATCCTATTCCCGCTTGTACCTTCCAGGTGAACAAAAGCCGCCGAATTACAAGAACAAACTCAACCCGGGAAA
>NW_008790906.1:0-210 GCF_000715545.1 Opisthorchis viverrini
TCTATCCATGTCGTGTTCCGAACATATGATTCTGATATAGGATAGATGGGATAAAATGGTCATCCCCACTCCACTAGGACATCTTAGACGCGGATGGATTATCTCGCAGTAAATTGCCCAAAAAAGGAAAAACACTGCGGTCCTTTTCCAGCAGAAGTGAAGTGACATAAAACTGTTGCACGTTGGATCCACTGCCTGATTCCCTCTAAT
>NW_008790907.1:0-210 GCF_000715545.1 Opisthorchis viverrini
TATTGCGGTCAAGATCTGGTTGAATTTCCGCGACAAAGTTGTTAAACTATTGGGCCGTTCTCTCTGAATATCCTATTCTGTTTTATTTCGACACTGTTCAGCAACTGGGTTTGTACTGATACTCTTCGATTTGCTGATTGGAAGAGAGGCAAACAAGTAGAGGGAAGAGTAAAGTGGGTGAGTGACGTTTGGTTACTAGTATCCGCTCGC
>NW_008790908.1:0-210 GCF_000715545.1 Opisthorchis viverrini
AGCAGTGAACATCTTTGATCTAGCTAGGATTTGAATCCCGGACATCTGACGTGCCAGGCAAACGTGTTATCATTACTCCAGCAGCGAACACTGCACGCAACTCAATGAACAGAAGATTTTCCCGATTGAGTGATATGATTTGCTCGCCCAATCCGTTGAAGGAGGAAGCAGCATGCAGGGTTGGAATAATGGTAACAGGCTCATGTTGTA
>NW_008790909.1:0-210 GCF_000715545.1 Opisthorchis viverrini
CGTGAACTTTTCTGGCAATTCTAACAGCAGATACGCACTCCCAATCTTAATTTCGTTATTTGCACTTGTAGTTAGGTGGTTGTTACGTCTGTGACCGTTTCCAATATTTCTGCGTCGCTCTTTCCATTTGGCCACTTTGAGTTTGCCCATGGATACTCGCGTTGTTATTTACAAGAACACAGGTTAACTGTTTTTTTCTTATGTCCGTTT
>NW_008790910.1:0-210 GCF_000715545.1 Opisthorchis viverrini
CCGTTGTCATTTCCCCAAGTTTTAATGAGATAAATCAGCCAATCAACTGAAAAACGCGTATTATTTGTTTGCTGTTTCACCGAGTAGTGATTCAGCATAGGTTGGACATGGATATTAATTTGAGAGTAAGCTCAATACTTCAGGCGGTGTATTGCAGTCTTCACTTATGACTGCAATATTTCGCCACGTATCTGTCAGTTTAAAACACAC
>NW_008790911.1:0-210 GCF_000715545.1 Opisthorchis viverrini
AAAAGGTAATACGGACGTCAGCATTATGTGTGGTTCGAACACGTTTGCCAGCGCAATCGATAAATGCTATAGAACTGCGATTTAAAAAGATAAAGCATCCTAGTTAGGTTTTTGCAGATGACCCTTGGAAGCCATTGTCTGTTATCATGTAACCAATAGAATGGGAAAATATTGGAATGCACAAGTTACGTAAAGGGTTTTGTTATCAGG
>NW_008790912.1:0-210 GCF_000715545.1 Opisthorchis viverrini
CGCTCGCTTGCTTAGGTAAACAGAGGCTCGTATTGGGTTATGCATACCCACCAAAACTGCCAGTGACGCTAGCTAAGATATGTTTAGAATTGTCAAGCGTACTGTTATCTGTTGTCTTCAAGTTATTTCAGTTCCTTTGCAGAAAATGGCAAGTTGCTTTCGCAACATTTGCACTTTTTGAGTGTTATTTAGACGGCAACTGCAATATAG
>NW_008790913.1:0-210 GCF_000715545.1 Opisthorchis viverrini
GCTAATTTTACAAACAACAGCCACCCGGTTTTACTGATATAATGACGCCTTGTTTGTAGCCAAAATCAGGATTGCTTCTCCGGTCTTGCCTAAAGTCCGTTGACGGTTCCACCGCTACGTTAAGGCTTTCCTTTTGGCATGGTAGTCACTGTTACGTCCAGTAGTACCAGTAGCACCCAATCTTTTCAATACCCCTCTCATCATTGGTAC
>NW_008790914.1:0-210 GCF_000715545.1 Opisthorchis viverrini
CGAATTCATGTGCAAATGAGGGAAGTTCTTAAAATCTGTCCATTTTTGGTTAAAGTAGAATATTATGTAGATGTAAACTTGGGGACCGATAACGAAGAATGATCAAACCGTTTGTGAGAGTTTGAATTATTTTCAGCAAACTTGTGAATTGTCTGACTTCCAGAATGAACATGGTCGACATTCACGCCCCTAGGGCCTCGCTACTTACCG
>NW_008790915.1:0-210 GCF_000715545.1 Opisthorchis viverrini
CGGTAAAGAGGTAATTGGCGTTCTTCGGGTGCAGGATCGGCGCCACGCGGTAGCTTCCGCAGACCAGTCGCGTCTTTTCCCCTACTCTTACAATAACCTACAGGAAGAAAGATTATCGCTTTTTACCTATATTGAGGTCGACTATTCTCGGGCCATTAGTTTAGTCAACACCTTTAAATGTGGCACCACTCAAAACGAATTTACCCTCGA
>NW_008790916.1:0-210 GCF_000715545.1 Opisthorchis viverrini
CAACTGAACAGCAATCTCTTTCTAGGTTCCTTCGACCGCACTTGTCCTCTTCGCTGTCATTTATCTCAATTTCTGTTTTGTTATTGAACTTTCTTGTTTTTTTTTGAACCGAATTGAGTTTACTCTTCAGGGGATATCCCTTGTTTGCTTGATGTTTTGTACATTATCATTCGCGATTCCCGCAAACGGTTTCTCTGGTACCATTGGGAT
>NW_008790917.1:0-210 GCF_000715545.1 Opisthorchis viverrini
CTGAGTAATCTAAGATAGGTATTCTTAGGGTCCTGATTGAAGTGTTGGATTTCAGGATAGCGGATAGTGTAACGGAAATGCTTCTTCCGAATCTAGCAGGCGGTGGAAGGCAACGGTCCGTCATCAGGGATGTTAGTATAACCGGAGTGCACCGTAGTTGCAAAATGATCTGGGGTTCAGGTTGCCACCATTTTAGCTGGGGACACCTGC
>NW_008790918.1:0-210 GCF_000715545.1 Opisthorchis viverrini
CGGAACTGTCCAAGATCCCTCACAAAAGAAGTGATGTCCAACGAAGACGACAGTAGTCCCCATTAACGACCAGTAAAGGGAGTCTTTCAGTGGAGCGTTCTGGGCCCCATCTTCTTCTCACTGTATATCAGCGCCGCGTGTCGTGGTAGACCGTTCCTTTTTTGCGAACAGTATAAGAATAACTTACGTATTTCCTTCCTCTGCTAGAAT
>NW_008790919.1:0-210 GCF_000715545.1 Opisthorchis viverrini
TAAATCCGCGCTCTAACCACTGAGCCATCACTTGCAACCGGAGTGGTAAAACAGATGTTAACAGATGTCAGCGCAGCATATAATCTCTTTCGTTTCTGATTTAAGGATGAGACCATACAACAAACACTTGTCGAACGGCTAACGAAGTGCCCAGGTTCTTTTGACAGACTGTTTTGAAATCAGCATCGAAGGGTCGAAATAATATAAGGG
>NW_008790920.1:0-210 GCF_000715545.1 Opisthorchis viverrini
ATCAGATTAGATGAGATATTCGTCGGATGGATAAACCTCTGCCCAAACCCGTACAACGCGCATTTCTCCGCGTATCTTTGAATGCATTCTGTGCCAACGAAAGAATGATCTGATCGATTGGCCGGTCCAATTTTCGTAACGAACATCTCTCGTGGAAAAAGTGGTAAACCATATTATGCTTATACAAAAAAAGAAACAACAAAGGGTACC
>NW_008790921.1:0-210 GCF_000715545.1 Opisthorchis viverrini
TCCCCATGTTCATGCTGGTAGCGCTCTGAGCAGTTTGTACTGTGCAAGTCAGACTAGTGGCTGCAATTGACTATTCATTTTTCCCGTTTATGGTGCAGTTCCCTGCCAAACGCCGTTTTTATTACTGATACGTCACGTCCAACCATGACATCTTCTTACCCTTCCAGAGATAGACTTCCACATAGTAAACACCCACCCGTTCGACGATAG
>NW_008790922.1:0-210 GCF_000715545.1 Opisthorchis viverrini
GAACATGTAGCGGCAAGGTTGAGATGAGTTGAGCCTGGGTGAGCTGGATAACCGAGCAACGCAAGGCAGACTATTTACTGGAATCCAATCAAGCAGTGTGTTCAGCTGTGGGAGTGAGTGCAATTCCCACACCATATATTTTACAAGCCGTGGCTTCTGGATCGCCGTACACACTGAGATTTGAATGTGAAGGAGCTGAGTTAATCCTTG
>NW_008790923.1:0-210 GCF_000715545.1 Opisthorchis viverrini
TAGTCTGGTAAACGTATGCTAATGGTATTCTCGAGTAAATCCCCTGAATCAACGTGTGCCTCCGTTATTACCGGGCAAAAGAAACAAACTTCAAAAAATATCCAGAAATACTCGGGTTCAACGAATTTGTAGTTGTCCGGCTACCAAATAAGTTAGTTTGCCAGGAGTGATCGGCAAGAATTAAAAATAATAATGCTAGGTTTGGTATGC
>NW_008790924.1:0-210 GCF_000715545.1 Opisthorchis viverrini
CCAAAATTCACGAAAATTGGTGATGCTTTATAACCGAAAGGGGAAAATATCGTTCACTTCACTTTTCCAGAATAAGTATGCACTAGTCTTGCGATTTTGTTAGTTCCTTTCACTCGAGTTGAGTAATATGTGCTTCGCGTGTTGATTGTCATTAGGAACTGCGCTAGATATACTGGCTTCCTTTGATTTCTCGACCTTCGCATGGATTTC
>NW_008790925.1:0-210 GCF_000715545.1 Opisthorchis viverrini
CAGCTCACCGTGTTCACAGCCTATGATATGAAGAATTCATTGACATTTAAACAGTACAGTACAGTATAAAAGTTTACTAAAGGATGATTCGATCTGTTTTGAATGTTTCGAGACGATAGGGCAATGACTATTTCAAGGAGAAACGGAATACTGATTCTAAGGCTTCAGATGACAAACGGAATGCAGGCGAAAGAAGGAAATCTTCCCATC
>NW_008790926.1:0-210 GCF_000715545.1 Opisthorchis viverrini
ATCAATTCCCTCGTCCATAGCTGTCTAAAACCAATGTTACTCTGACACGGATGTGGGCATGATCAATGCTGATCAGCTGTGCACAGCATGCAGTTAGAAGGTATTAACCGCACTTTTGAAGCAGAACGTGCTGCACGTGATCGCTGCCGGTTACAACTCCAATTTCTCGTTCACTGTTCGTTTTGACTGGGCCGACATCTAGCATCATTT
>NW_008790927.1:0-210 GCF_000715545.1 Opisthorchis viverrini
CAGTCCCGGCGGTCTCGCGAAAGATGATAGTTTCATCTAAATTGGGAAGGCCAGAACAGCATTTGCAAACCAGCATCAAATGTGGCGTATGTGTTGCACTGGTTTGACCAGCGGTGGTCGATTTCAAAATGTTCTGTCACGCTCAATATTACTATACGAGTCAGAAACCCGGTCGCTGCTTGCCGAGCACGTCAAAAGACTTTCAGTGTT
>NW_008790928.1:0-210 GCF_000715545.1 Opisthorchis viverrini
GAAACTAGACCTCTGGAAATTCTAGCAAAACTCAGCGCACCGGCTAATGCGTCGTGAAAGCTTTTATAACCCCCTCAAACCTTTAGGTAAAGTAATAATGGACAAATTCCAAAATGATGCACATTAGTGATATGTTAGAAGGGAAACTAACAGAACACTACACAGGAATTTCAAACTCACAAATCCTGAATTTAATACGGATTCCAGCAA
>NW_008790929.1:0-210 GCF_000715545.1 Opisthorchis viverrini
TTTTTTTTCACGGTGATCACCTACCCTATCAGTGATCTGTCGTGAGCGTGACGTTGCTGTCAACCCATCAGACAGTTTTGGAATAGTATGTGAGTATTGCACATAATATCAGCAGTCTCCCCTTCTCGGACAGACTGTCTGCACCGAGAGATGGTGTTTGGATTATTATCGATCTTTTCTATTCTTCCGAAAGAGTTCGAGAGAGAGAGA
>NW_008790930.1:0-210 GCF_000715545.1 Opisthorchis viverrini
CCATTGAACTGTGTCTTGTCGATGACTTGTTACGCCTGAGGAATTCACACCCACCTGTTAATCGGTTGACAGTTTGGTAAAAAAAAATATGCCAAAGCCTAAGGAAGCAGTCCGGGTTAGTGGGAAATAGATTTGAGTCTAAGGAATACAGTAAGGTATTACATAGCCAGAACAAAAACTGACGCAGTCATAAGCTGTTTTGAGTTGACA
>NW_008790931.1:0-210 GCF_000715545.1 Opisthorchis viverrini
TGTAGTCACGTTAATGGTTTGGTTGTCGGGGTCCTGGGCGATGGTTCTGTCCACGAGCAGAGGGGTCGTTTTTGACGGAATGGAGCTGGAAGTTGGCCTCGCTGTTTGTCCCCGCGGATCCGACTCAGCCCAGCTCAGAGGCTGTGGCTTTGTTGAGGAGTGCATGACCGCACCTGTGTTGTCTGCTACGGAGATAAACGTTGATAGCTC
>NW_008790932.1:0-210 GCF_000715545.1 Opisthorchis viverrini
AACGAGAGATTCAGCTGAGTCTTCCGGTAAAACTAAATTGGTGCGCAAATGAGTGTATTTCGCGAAACTGTAGTTCTTGTTCTGCGGGTGGATGTCCTTGCATTAAATCTGCTTCCACCCTCTGCACACATTGCTCCTTAGTCCACTTTCTTAACAGGAAAACACCCTATCGATGCTTAGGTCCCTTCCCAATTCCCCCACTTGACAGTC
>NW_008790933.1:0-210 GCF_000715545.1 Opisthorchis viverrini
GAGTAGTATAGCGTGCATATCACAGTCCGCGTGAACTGAAGCCTGCCTGTCAGTCGCTCAAGCTCCTTGGTTGCACAATGCTCTGAGCTGCAAAACCGTTGCGAGAGAAATAAAGCTTCCTCATACCAAAATGTTCCATTTTGTTGTATATGTGTGATCAAACCCTGATCTGCGTCCATAGTTATGCAGCTCACCAAATTTCATTGTCCA
>NW_008790934.1:0-210 GCF_000715545.1 Opisthorchis viverrini
AAAGCATTCCCGTTACTCCGGACGGTTGAGTGTGTTTTGAGGATGGACTTATCGTTCACGTTGGCGTGAAACTTTTCCAACTATATCTCCAAGGAGCCGAATACACACAGCAAGTATTGAGGAAAATGTTTAGCCAGGATGATGCACCAACTGTTTTTGTCACTGAAAACGACGTACATTTCACTGTGGAATCCCTCGAGGAATGGTTAA
>NW_008790935.1:0-210 GCF_000715545.1 Opisthorchis viverrini
ACACCTGAAATTACGGTATTGGGTCGACCACCTGGAAAGTTTAAGAAATCATGACTTTTAGTTCAGATTGTGAAAAGACCCGGCACTCGCAGAATGGCCTGCGGCTCGGTTATCTAAGCTGGAGTGACAGACGATGCAAAGCAAAGCTGCGTAGCAAGCAGTTCACTTTGGATGGACTGATTCTTCCCAATACAGTTTTTGCCGTCTAGA
>NW_008790936.1:0-210 GCF_000715545.1 Opisthorchis viverrini
GTTTCTCTCTGTAACAAACTCTCAATCGACAGTCGGAGTCTTTTCCCTCACCACTTTCAAGCTCCTTCTTCATCTAACCACCCACTCCTGTCTCACCTCATTGCTCGTGATAATCCTCCAACATCTTTTGTTTTTCCTACACGTAGCTCCTACATAAAGTACCTTACCTACAGCCAAAGGTTGCTTCGGTAATTTATTGCAACTGCGCTG
>NW_008790937.1:0-210 GCF_000715545.1 Opisthorchis viverrini
AACAGTATGTTCAAAAGCTGTGTCTCTTCAAGACTTGATGTTGGTATCATGTTATCACTCTTATTATTAGTAGTATTATTACTAAAGGTAAAGTTGTAAGTGTTCCGCGCAGAAAGGAAAAACAATTCCACCAGTCGAATGGGCTTTCTATCCAATAAGTCGCTACTCAATGAGCCATGACGTAGACCACGTGACTGGAAGATAAATACC
>NW_008790938.1:0-210 GCF_000715545.1 Opisthorchis viverrini
TCCGACACACTTGTATCTGAGATGTGGTCACTCGATGAGTCAGTCAGTACGTAACCATGTGATGTATTTGTCTTGGTTAAAGACTGAGTGGTGCTATGCTCCGTGTCAGCGAGAGCTAATCACACTGCTGATCAGCTGAGGCCGAATGGTTAAGTGCTCAAATTACCAGCCAGTTGCACTCACAAGTGACCTTCTCAAGGGACGGTGCTC
>NW_008790939.1:0-210 GCF_000715545.1 Opisthorchis viverrini
TTCCCCGCACACGCCTGCCATGTGTATGACACTGCGTCTTTCCGTCAATTCAGGTCCGGATGGAAATGGCCAGATCGTTGTCCTGCGACTACGCCAACATTTTGGAAGCATCGATCAGTCGAGTTTTACCGAAACCCCCCAACAGAAACCATAATGACAGTTGTAACATATTGGAGAGGGTACTCGTAACTCAGGGTGCACTGACAGCCC
>NW_008790940.1:0-210 GCF_000715545.1 Opisthorchis viverrini
TTTGTTATGGTTTTATAGCTCACAGCGCAGCAGCTGCACCGTAGATTGCCAAGGGAAGACTGCCATTGTGGTCTACCGAATCGCGGATATTCCTATGCCCCCAGTCAAAATCTCTTTCAAAATCTTTTGACATCAGTCCGGCTACGATATATTACGAGGGTCAGAAGGGCTTGGGCTATACATTGGTCCATAACTTCCGGGCCTCCTTTG
>NW_008790941.1:0-210 GCF_000715545.1 Opisthorchis viverrini
AGCGGAAATGAGACATCTTCAGGTCTTCGACAACCATAGTCTCAAACCCATAGCTGACGAATCCACAAAGAGACACTTGGACAACGAGTGTTCGGTTATGAAACAAGAACCTCCATCGAGAGAATGGAAATCAGTTACGAAAAGTCTGAGTGCTATGGATGCGGCCTGTCTTCCAGGATGGCGTCCGTGTGATCGACTGTGTGCATGGTT
>NW_008790942.1:0-210 GCF_000715545.1 Opisthorchis viverrini
GACGACCAGCTAAGCCAATTATCCAAAACCCCTGGCCGGTTTGTCTGCTTCAGCTGATTCTATCTTTAAAATGATATGCATCAAGTAATTAAACAGGGAGCTCTCAAGGAAGAAAACAAAGTCTTCACTGTTGAATTGTAGAGACCAAAAAATCAACCACAAATCTTGACTTCGACATCGAGGAATACCGCGAGAACTTTACAGCCACTG
>NW_008790943.1:0-210 GCF_000715545.1 Opisthorchis viverrini
TTTCTCTTCATCGATTTCTGTGCATCCTGATGCCAGCAACAAGGCAATGATCACCACTCGCTGATACCAGACTGGAAAATCTTTAATATGGTGGGGCAGCTGCAAATGACAACAGATTCACTTTTGCTGGTTTGTCCCACCTATTGAGCAATGTACCAGATGAGGATTTTTCGGTTACTGTGTGCACCTTGAATCCGTTGACGTGTATGG
>NW_008790944.1:0-210 GCF_000715545.1 Opisthorchis viverrini
TCACCTTTTCAACACCTTCTTCCCTTCTTTTTCAAGTTTCTTATCGCCTGTCAGTACTTTTGTCAAGATATACGGATTGACGTCCTGAAACAGATAAGCACGCCTAATCAAATATCTCTGTGACAATGGTGTTCTCCACAGTTATTCTAATCGTAATGGCCATCGATTTGCAGTCTAGCACAGTAAGAGAAATCTAGGATCTACTCTCTT
>NW_008790945.1:0-210 GCF_000715545.1 Opisthorchis viverrini
ACATCTGATAAGAACCCAGCTTCGTGATCGCTTCGGTGAGGCAGTCCATTGTTGAGTGATTTTGCCCAAATGGACGGTAAATGACAATTGTTTTCAGTGAATTTACGTTCCCCCGAGCGCAGAGATACTCTACTGCTGTTCTTTTCCTCAGTGTACTGTTTTCCCCCTGTAAGTTATTACACCTTCTTTGGTAGTAGATTCAATCAGTTC
>NW_008790946.1:0-210 GCF_000715545.1 Opisthorchis viverrini
TGACGAATCAGTATGTAAGAACACATGTCTCGATGGATTCTTCTAAGCTTGATATGAACAGCACTTTTCCTATTTTATCCTAGCTATTTTTATGCAGAATAGAACGTAGCATTCTAAACTCTGTGAAGCTAAGGATTGAGTGAGAAATGTCATTCATCCATGTCTTTCGGGAGACTCAGCCGGTTCTTCCCTGTTCTGGTCCCAATTGTC
>NW_008790947.1:0-210 GCF_000715545.1 Opisthorchis viverrini
AATGTGGTTCTTAGTCGCCGGTCGAATCGATCAATTTTGGCGTCTCAGATGCGCTTCTCACGTACGTCGTGCTCACAATTAGCTACAAACCCCACGCCACTGGTTTGCCCATCGTTTAATGTAGTCAGCGACCTTGAGACAACCAAATGGACTATTTTAATCGCAGGTTGGGAACCTATGGAGCTCAGCAACGTCCCCAAACAGGGTTAT
>NW_008790948.1:0-210 GCF_000715545.1 Opisthorchis viverrini
TGCACTCTGTGATGCATCACTCAAATCAGCTGCCAAGCTCGGCGGCCAGACCAACGGGTACCTGATCAATTACCGATGGTTTCCGTGAGCCTTTGACCATGACAACATGTGCATCATAGGTTAAGTTGAGTAACAATCATTTTAGAGCACAACACTTGAAAGAATCCATTATTTTATCTGCTGCCTGTGACAAAAATCAATAAACACACT
>NW_008790949.1:0-210 GCF_000715545.1 Opisthorchis viverrini
GTGGCATTGCTCACTGTGTCAATCGGGAAACGGATGTGAATTGTCATGTGCGTTTCGTTATTTCCGAGGTGTTGATTACTTGCCCTACAAGCGGCACGTTCAACCCGTTTGTATGTACTTTGAAAAAAGACGTCAGTTTCTCCGATGTAATTATCCTAATCCAGAAAAACCCAAGTGAGTCCAACGTGCCAGTAACTTATTTATGAAGCC
>NW_008790950.1:0-210 GCF_000715545.1 Opisthorchis viverrini
AACGTGGTGCCCAACAAACTCAGATAGACCACATCGCTGTCAGCTATCGGTGGCGAGGGTCGAGCACCGTCTGCCGCTCCTTATGCAATACAAGCGTGGACAATGACAGTGCACTTGCGAGCTGCTGCTTTTCTTTGGGCTTTTCAGGTGTACACAAAACGCGCACAACTCGCTTGGGCACCGAGAAGCTAGTGGACCCAGAAGTCAAAC
>NW_008790951.1:0-210 GCF_000715545.1 Opisthorchis viverrini
TGGTTTCCGTTCGAAGTAAAGACTGTTCCAGCTGTCTTCTAAATACTGGATGCGACAATGTGTGACTTTGATGGAGTTGCTGCATGCTTCGGCGACCGCTGTGGCGGGGATCGAAGAATGATTTTTATCCGGGTTGGCAAAAGCAGTTCTGGCCTTTCAGATTCGTGCGTTTACTTTGTGGTGGCTAACAGCTCTAAGGAGTCTCTAATA
>NW_008790952.1:0-210 GCF_000715545.1 Opisthorchis viverrini
TCCGCGCCAAAAATCTTGAGCTGAATTGCCTAAACAGAGAATGCCAGCTTACGGAAAGTAACCCAGACTTTTTGGTACCTACTGAAACCCTAAAACTTAATCAAAACCTCAATTGAAATGCTGAGAAGTATCCATATAAAGCAAGCATCCTATCACTTTAGCTACCGCCGCCTGGATCAATGAACTTAGAATTAAAATAGCGGGATGTCT
>NW_008790953.1:0-210 GCF_000715545.1 Opisthorchis viverrini
CGAAATAACCTATCATCTTCATCGTTTGTCGAGCGAGTAATGAGGAGTAAAAATGGCTAGGCCGAATGAATAAGCTACCACCATCCACAAGGCATGTGGGTCAATATTTGAATACAAATAGCTTCAGTGACAAGTGATTTCAATGCAGCACATTTACTTGATGTAGGCGTCACCAACCTGTTGGCGTTTATTATTCTCAAGAAATTTATT
>NW_008790954.1:0-210 GCF_000715545.1 Opisthorchis viverrini
TTTGATATTCAGCTCCAGAATAGATACTGGCGTGTAGTAGTCACGATCGCAAAGTGCTGTATGCTGCGAGTTATTATTGTATTGCGACAGCCGGCTAGGTATTCAGAAGGTCACTTCAAACCTACGTCTGACATTCTACGCGATTAGCATATTTTGATCTGGACGCCGACTGGAATTGATGGACACATCTGAATTGGTCCTTCTCATTGG
>NW_008790955.1:0-210 GCF_000715545.1 Opisthorchis viverrini
GCTGCGTAAAATTAGTCCATAATATTTAAGTGAACAGGACATCACGACAGTAATTTCTCGCCTGGAAAGGTGAAGTGTTCAACAAACCAAGGCATATACCTCATCCGATCAAATGCATTCTGGGCAGCTTTACTCACTACCCCATTCTCACTGAGGCTACAAGGTTTCGACTTCACTGTTGCTCAACCTGGTAGTTGCGGTCCATAAACA
>NW_008790956.1:0-210 GCF_000715545.1 Opisthorchis viverrini
AGAACGGGAAGCTGGCCAGTGCCCCTCGCTTTAAAATGCTTTAAATCAGACGAGAACAGATGGAGACGTGACGAACCTAAGGTCATTGATCGTGTTTCACATGCGCCAGTATGTTGTTTGGTAACATTGAACAGAATGGCGTCGTCGGATTTTTTTATTTGTCAACTCACACTAAGCGACTGCGAGATATTGCACATGAATTTGAATACC
>NW_008790957.1:0-210 GCF_000715545.1 Opisthorchis viverrini
ACCAGCCGTTTGGATTGAAAACGTCCCTCAGGTGGACTATCTTAGGTCCAACAGGGAGAGAACAACCATTCTTTAAATGCTTCTCTCGGGAAGATCCGACCACCCTGTAACAGCTGAATCGGCTATACAATGACGACTTTTTAGATGTCAACTCGGGTAGTTTAGCCTTGTCTCCCGAAGTTAAGCGCGTTTTAGAGTTGGTAAAAGCAA
>NW_008790958.1:0-210 GCF_000715545.1 Opisthorchis viverrini
CGGGAGCAGTCGAGATCCAGCGGTGGGGTTCGAAGCACCGACCTTCCGGTCCGCGCCTTAGCTACTAAGCCATCTCGTGCTCTTTCCATTATGAGGCATTATTCAAATTAACAAACACGGTTGTGTGGCAGTGAGGCACCGGTGCTCCCCTCCAGTGCTGCTGCGAGTGATGGCGATGATGACAGTAAATTTTACTCATAATATCAACAC
>NW_008790959.1:0-210 GCF_000715545.1 Opisthorchis viverrini
ATAATCCATCAATCTGCGCAAAACAATGCAACAGAGCATCGTAGATGAGACCGATAGCAGGCCGATACCACGATGATTTCCACATGATGTTATTGCTCCCTTTCTGAAAACTGGGATTAAGGTCCAGCAGCTCCAGTCGGCTAGTATTCTGTTTTCGTTCCCAATCTTCTACAGTATAGTGGTCAGACTGTTCACCAGGATCTCGCCACC
>NW_008790960.1:0-210 GCF_000715545.1 Opisthorchis viverrini
AACCTACACAGTCACATGTACCATCAAAGGTGTTTCGATGAACAACGGGATTGTTTTCAGGGTGCCCGTCGGAGCTCAGTGTCACCTAGACGCATATGCGCTTGGGGCACATCATTTTTGTTGGTATATTACAACCTGATTTGCTTTAGCATCAGGTCATGGTTATGTGCACAAAATGGTCAGTTTGAGGTAGTGGGGTGGGTTGAGCCA
>NW_008790961.1:0-210 GCF_000715545.1 Opisthorchis viverrini
CAGTGGCGCTTGTGAGCAAGTGTATGTGCCGCTAGCCTAGACTGACTTGCGAACACGATTAGTTGTTGCATCGGGCGATTCGATGACCAGATACGCTATCGGGTGGGCTGATTGATAGTTGACCACCTGATTTTCGACTTGGTCAACTCTGCTTTCGGAAATCGGTCGGTGCTTGAGTGGCCTGTATGTGAACTCTCTGGTTGCGTTCTT
>NW_008790962.1:0-210 GCF_000715545.1 Opisthorchis viverrini
AAAAAAACCTGACTGTTTGGGCAATCTAGTTGACAAGCAATCGAATGTTAAGTTCGCGATAGATAAGATACAACTATTCGAGCGAGGGGTTGGAAATCGGTTAGAAAACGTAACCGGATAGCTAACATACAGTAGCAAATAGAGAAAAGTTGGATGAAGTTTCAACTTGTTGAGAAGTCACCGTTTTAGAGGGGCTTGGTAAACAATCGG
>NW_008790963.1:0-210 GCF_000715545.1 Opisthorchis viverrini
TCCTGGCCACACTCTGACCCGCCTTACGGTCAGTCAGTGCAACTGAACGTCGAGTGAGCTTCTCCATAGTTAACCAAACTGCAGCACAGATCACAGGAATTACGGGGTAGTCAAGAGAAATGGCGGAACTTGGTCAGTTGGCGGCTAGCCACGATTGTCGTAGCTAAATGTCAACGAAGCATGTATACAACTCTAAGCGGTGGAGAATGG
>NW_008790964.1:0-210 GCF_000715545.1 Opisthorchis viverrini
GTGTTCACCGATGTCCCTACCGAACCCCTTCCCGTCGCTGTCAGTTGACTGAAGAGCCTTATGCTTCTCGCTGCCTATTAAAAATAAATAAAGATGACACCCTTCTAAACCCACGGAATCCTTCATATATATAGGGGCTTCTATCGTCCGCACTCTATGTCAAACTGTCAATGCTTGCCCAAACCATATACCTATTGAAATTGATGTATG
>NW_008790965.1:0-210 GCF_000715545.1 Opisthorchis viverrini
TTAAGGCAGTCAGGGAATCAATCCGTGAGTTTTCTTATGACTAGATTAATTGATCAGTGCTGGGTTTGCAGTCTGATTTCGCTGTCGGTTGGTTAGTGATGATGACTAACATTTGCGATAGAATGGGTAGGGGGACGATTTTGCTTCATATTGTACCCAGATATTTCGCCGTTGCATTTTGAGTCTAGGACACCTTAATGGAAAATTCCT
>NW_008790966.1:0-210 GCF_000715545.1 Opisthorchis viverrini
CAATAGTCCAGTCGTTCTCAGCTTTTCAGTATAGATCAGCTCCACTCATTTGTGCTTGTCTTGTGGCTTGTTGACAGTGAATCCCATGGGTGTAATTTCGTGCGTGTTCCCCGTTTGCATTTTATCAAGAGAGCGGGCAAAGTTTCTGAAGGCAACTTTACTTCCGGACACAGCAGTTCACACCAGTTTGTATGAGTAACAGTATACAGG
>NW_008790967.1:0-210 GCF_000715545.1 Opisthorchis viverrini
GTAAGTGCTCTGAGGATCTCTTGTAACTAATAAAATGTTTTTAAAGCAGTTTTTTTTCTACTTATCAAAAATGTTCCAGATGAATTTATAAAATATGGCTGTCCAAATTTAGCGGGTCCTCAGCGGCTACAGGCCTTTAGTTCCATCATTATCATCGACAGCATGACAGCAGTTTCAAAGGCCGTTGCTTCACTGCCGTAATATATACAT
>NW_008790968.1:0-210 GCF_000715545.1 Opisthorchis viverrini
GCGTCTCGCGGTGCTTGACCTCTTTCCCCCGGGGTATTGTCGCCTCCAGGGAGACCTAGTACTCACTTATGCCTGTTTTGTTTAGGTTTGGCCAACAGGTTCTTCACCGTTAAACCAAATAACACACGGCAGGGGCATGGCATGAAGATTTTCAAGCTCGGAGTGCGCACTTTTATCAGACAAATATTTTCTTATTTCGGGCGGTTGCTG
>NW_008790969.1:0-210 GCF_000715545.1 Opisthorchis viverrini
AGAAACACTGGAGGTTGTAAATAGCTTCGACCATTTCGGAACCTGTATTAGCTCTGTTTGGATTTTGTGCGCGTATGTGAGTTACGAGGTGACCGCATGGAGCTTGAAAGTCGTATCGTATGTTTGGTCCAAACCGCTGATTCAAGCTCACGCTGCCTGAGGGTATTTCAGATTCTGGACGTAAGAGTGAGTGTTCCAAGTCTACAGGTC
>NW_008790970.1:0-210 GCF_000715545.1 Opisthorchis viverrini
CGGAACTTAGGTATGCTCACCATATTTCAGACATACTCATTCGTCGTTCTAATCAACTGGTGAAGGAATGATCGCAAAACAAAAGTCTAAAGCTAAGTGAGCATCAAACCAACAATTTCCAAACCCGATCCAGCATTTTCCTGCAACAACTGCGCATCTGTTCTATTCATGCGAATCGGGTAACCCGCAATCATGTTCTACCCGGAGAAT
>NW_008790971.1:0-210 GCF_000715545.1 Opisthorchis viverrini
CTTAGCGACATACGAGTCAACACACGAGAGTCAACTAGTTCCGTGACATTGTTTTCAATCAATACTTACGGCCTACAAGGCCACATAACAAGGTAGATCATCAGATGATTTGGGTGGATTCACTCGTGGGTCGCTCGTGAGAAATCGAGCTAATAGTTATCCGCACTTGGCGTGACTGTAACCTATTGCATAATCAGATCAGAAACAAGA
>NW_008790972.1:0-210 GCF_000715545.1 Opisthorchis viverrini
GGCTGACGATAGCATGGAATGATGTACACAAGTTTTGATTTATGTTTGACCAGATATCTTCGAAGCGGTCCTGAAAGCAGCAACAGAAACCAGCTGCGATTCTACTGAAACATGCTGTTTGTGAAGAATTCAACAATGTTCTTTGGTCCAGAAAGAATTCGACTTTAAAATCCGAAGATTAATACTCCGTTCTGTCTGATATTAGGATTT
>NW_008790973.1:0-210 GCF_000715545.1 Opisthorchis viverrini
GCTATCTTACAACCTCATTTATTCGGATATAGCCTAAATGATTTCAGGTTCACCGCGGACACCGAACGGTAATATTTGGCAAGGGGATTTATCAAGCGCTTGGTGATGTAGACGCTATAACTTTGTTTAATTTTGTTTTAAATGATACCGCGTAAGCTGTGTACGAATCGTAATTGATTACACATTTTCCAGAAACCCTATCAAGTGAAA
>NW_008790974.1:0-210 GCF_000715545.1 Opisthorchis viverrini
ACCCGAATCAAATAATCGCTGTGTGCCAGTGCTCTTGTGTTTCGAAACAGGAGACGTAACTCTATGTCTAGAGGTGCACCTTATGCAAAATTAACGCCTGTTTGGGACGCGTTTCAAGTCGATACACGTCTCGACAAACACGATCTGGGGAATATCCGTTGTCCGATATTATACAACGTTTAGCGTAAATGAACATGTGAATTACCATTT
>NW_008790975.1:0-210 GCF_000715545.1 Opisthorchis viverrini
TCGAACCTTTATCCACCCGGTCGATATTGCACGAAGGATGCATCGTGCAGTACAGCTCAATAGATTACTGAGTACCCGAACCGCCGTAGCAGGATACGATCCAGTCCCTTCGCGACAGACTTTTTGAATCAACCAACGAATAACAGTGGTTGAGGTTGGATAGCGAGATGTTGTGGAAGGCAGTCGGATGGGATTTATCCAAGCGAAAGG
>NW_008790976.1:0-210 GCF_000715545.1 Opisthorchis viverrini
CGGTTGAGTCAAGTATATTGCTTACAAATACGGCTCCGAAAACCATGCGATAGTTATGGGAGCACCCGGTGCTTCGTAAATACTTCCGAGAACTTTCGATGAATAATGCGAAGCGACGTGCATGACTAGATTTTGAGAGTTCACCAAGCATCCTCATCATACGAGGACATAGTTGGTCCATGGAACAATGACATTTGTCTCAGGGGCGCA
>NW_008790977.1:0-210 GCF_000715545.1 Opisthorchis viverrini
GAATTTGTGGTGGGCAGCTTCATGTTTGCTCTGAAAATTTATTTTTCAAGCCATTGAATCATTGGTGATTGCATTTATTTTTTCAGTCTAGGTAAAACGTATTTGAATTTCGTTAACCTAATGAACTTTGAGAGCTTGTGTTTAGTAAGGATAAAGGATATTCCATGCGGATGTTAAAACTTACCGACGTGAATACAGCATACTAGATGA
>NW_008790978.1:0-210 GCF_000715545.1 Opisthorchis viverrini
GAAATTTTGGTTGATGTCTTTTTACGTCCCGACTCTCGGAACTACGTGATCTGGTTGAACAGCCAAGCATCACTGAAACGTACGCATTCCAAATCTTCTGTTGTGTTAGGAGTACGTTTGACCGCAGAATGTCACAAATCGATGATTCAGTTAGACCTCACGCCAACACCGAGGCGATTTGCAAATGAACGCGCTCCGCGAAAATTTGCG
>NW_008790979.1:0-210 GCF_000715545.1 Opisthorchis viverrini
CTTGTGTTGTACGACCAACTGGTCCATTTATAGGAGGGAACCATCAAGGCTGGCATGGTTGTTCTCTATTACCTGGGCTGTTCCTCCCTTTGAAATTTGTACACTGTTGAATTTGATTGGTCGACTTACTGTATCCCCTATGTGCAAAAGATGGTCCGCAAGTTTCTCTGTGGAAATACCACAATTGAGTGCATAAAAAACTACCAACAA
>NW_008790980.1:0-210 GCF_000715545.1 Opisthorchis viverrini
GTGCTGACATGCAGGTCGTTCGATAGACCAAAACAGAACGGTTACTGAGTCGCCCTTCGGAGCCTCAGCGCCCAGCGCGCACTGATAGTGCTTCGGAGCTTGCCGGTACGTCATCCGTGAAGTTTTTTAATATTCACCCGATTCCTGTTGACCGGATGGCGAATTCCCATCATAACTGGATCACCAAAACTGAACTGATTGTTGGACGGA
>NW_008790981.1:0-210 GCF_000715545.1 Opisthorchis viverrini
TGGATGCTGGTAACATGGAAAGGCGAGATGTGCAAGTAGAATAGAAGTGTAATAAACCAGATCCGTGTTACCAAACGTGCATAGGAATAAGTTGTGACCATTGTGGATAATGCTTGCACATGGAACACGCTCTTATAAAGTGTGAACGCAAGTGGCAGTAACAAATTCAACGAACACGTGCAAGAATACAGGATCTCAAATAGGGAGTAA
>NW_008790982.1:0-210 GCF_000715545.1 Opisthorchis viverrini
CAATCGAACACTTCTCACCACCCGAAAACATAAGTCAGCTATTCCGGCGCCACGGACAAATACACCAACACTCATTCACCTAACCTTAGTGGGAACTCATGTAATTCTGCAGTTCACGAATTCTCCTTCTGCTATTCCGCGTGCATCCTATACAGCCTGACTAACAAGCCCAACTCCAGTGGATGCGCAATGGAACAATCACTCCCAGTA
>NW_008790983.1:0-210 GCF_000715545.1 Opisthorchis viverrini
CGGGGGCATTTCGAAATGAACTGCTCAGTTTCAGTTACGGGGTATAACAACATTTAGAGCGGGAAAACCAATCCGTTACGCATGGTTCAGCGTGTGTTTCTCATCAAGGAGAACATACCTCTGAAATGGGGTACAAATACTTTATTTTCGATCATGACACACAGCTCGCCCAAAGGAAGGTTGGGAATCCGGTGGGACCAAAAACCAAAA
>NW_008790984.1:0-210 GCF_000715545.1 Opisthorchis viverrini
AATGGGGTGACATACCTCGTCCTGATTGACGTCTTCTCCAAATGGCCAGAAGTTGCGCCTGTCGTCCCACAAACGACAGCGAACACTATACGGGCATTGTCACAGCTCTTCAGCCAGCACGGCCTACCGGAGACTTTGGTATCCAACAACGGATCACAGTTCTACCCAAGCTGTTTCCAATAGTTCTGCCGGGAAAACGCCATCACGCAC
>NW_008790985.1:0-210 GCF_000715545.1 Opisthorchis viverrini
TGCTTGTCCATAAAATTCCGATTGGACCAAATATCATGTTCCCGCATAGGAAGCTCTACCGTCATTGGGGGCTGCAACATTCAGGTAATTTATCCTTGGAACACAAGCAACACACGAGTAACTTTCGCGCCGAGAAAAATACAGCAGTCCAGCAGTGGACAGAATTATCAAATGTTCACAGTCCAGCTCAAAGACAGCAGTACACACGAG
>NW_008790986.1:0-210 GCF_000715545.1 Opisthorchis viverrini
GGTAGCCATGACGCATGTCGCCGGTAAACTTTTGCACAATACTGACTGTGTCGCTCACCGGTTTGAACGTGGTTTGTACTATTCAGCTTGCTATTCAGATTGAGGTATATAACTGCTAATCAGCTCGCTTAGTACGGCTACATGTCCCGCTGGGTCCCACCTGCATGACAGTGTGTCTAAACCAAAAGCGGCTGTCAGTGGATAGAAAGA
>NW_008790987.1:0-210 GCF_000715545.1 Opisthorchis viverrini
TATGTGCAACTGCATTCCGAATTCAGTGCAAAAGCTGTCTCTGGTGGGCGTTCGTCACAACGACTTTTAACTCAAGGAGGGATACATTGTGACTTTAGGAAGCTCCCTTTTTTGATCGGTTACTCAGTTATCTAGATTGTGAATCATTAGAACTCTACTTGAAAGTGCAATGATCTAGATGTCCTGGTCTCCATCAAATTGTCTTATTCA
>NW_008790988.1:0-210 GCF_000715545.1 Opisthorchis viverrini
TTTTTTTTGCTTGATTCAACTGTGAAAAATGAATCTTAGGACAAAATCTATCACCTAAAAGGGTGTTTATTGGTCCATAAGAACATTTGGAAAACTAGTTGCTACCTTTAGAACCTCGGGGGCGATTTCTTACATTAAACGATGCATTACTAATTCGTACAAAACTAGAAAACAGTGTCAGTAATGGTTAATTAGGTTCATGTGTAAGAT
>NW_008790989.1:0-210 GCF_000715545.1 Opisthorchis viverrini
AATTAATCTGCAAAAGCTTTGATTGACCTATAGCAAGCATTATTTGTCGGTTGAATTTACCATGGGCCCTACCACAAATTGAGGGTTTATCTGCCATTTTGCGACAGTGGGCTTCAACGTAAAGAAACCCTATTACCTGGTTGTTAAATGGTAGTGGGTCTGATAAACAAGGGATCCAAATACTCCATTATATGCGTTTGAATATCGTTC
>NW_008790990.1:0-210 GCF_000715545.1 Opisthorchis viverrini
TGCCGAGACGGCATGAAGCGCAAACATCCCAAAACCGCTGACTCACACCGATTGGAGGGCTCGGCTGATGAAGAAGAGGAGCGTTTGTCGACAATTTCTTGAATGCAAATACTCATGTTTTTGCCACACCCCTATCCCGTTCCCAATGCGACTGTTCTTTTCTAATATGTTTTTCATTTCCAAGCTTTAGCTTAGCCATCCCGATAACAT
>NW_008790991.1:0-210 GCF_000715545.1 Opisthorchis viverrini
AAGATTATCCTAAATTATCTGGTATATAGAATCTGATTACAGGGTATTTAAATCCAACGCACTCATGCGCGTATTTACGCCCGGAATTGAGATTGAGAACTTTGGCACCGTTCCACTTACATTGTTTTTTTACTACGACAACGGATTGTTTTACTTCATATAATTTTTACACCTTTAGACAATGGTCCAACTGGTCGCGAACTAGGCTTT
>NW_008790992.1:0-210 GCF_000715545.1 Opisthorchis viverrini
AGTAGGAAGTCTGAAAAAAGATACTGAGGGCCTTTGGAATCGAATCAATGAATGTTGGCAGCAAACGTTTGCTGACGTTGCGGGCGCAGTAAAACTTTCAATAACGATGTGACTCGGATACCACTAACCATGCAGACTCATTCGAGCTGTGGATACAGGCACTCTGCCGTTTAAATGAGTGGGCGGCAATGAGATCATCATCATCATCAT
>NW_008790993.1:0-210 GCF_000715545.1 Opisthorchis viverrini
TGAGAGTTATTAACCGCGCAGTCTTCTGCATCGCCGTAGACAGGAGGTGCGCGAGAGGTTGAGTGGGGCTGAGTAGATGCGGGAGTGAAGATGCGTTGCAATACTTCGGCACGAGGGACTAGATTGATGAAGCCCAGAAGGATGGTCCTTGTTGGTTGGATTGCTACTTTGGTGGATTATGTGATGACTACCAGTCTCGATGAGGAAGAC
>NW_008790994.1:0-210 GCF_000715545.1 Opisthorchis viverrini
GGCTCGCGACTGGTCTTGGCCAGTGAATGCGCTATGCATCCCATGGTTCCAACCTTAATTGGCAATCATACTCTGCCAGTAATGCATACCGCTGGCTTTAGAACTGATTCCGGTCTCATTCTCTCCGCTTTAAACAGCCTAATTGTGACCTTGTCGACCCACCCCGCAAAATGAAGTACGGTGTTTTCAAGAAATATACTCATTTGCAAA
>NW_008790995.1:0-210 GCF_000715545.1 Opisthorchis viverrini
CAAGACAAGGTTTCCAAGATTCTCACCGCATACGGAAAACAATGTATTCGTCAAAACCCGAAAAAGGTCGTGTTCCGAGGTGACCTTTGGCGTGGCGTTGACCAGCGAGGTGCTCAATTTGTGTTTCAGCACGATGATGAACAATGTTAAGGCTACAAATTCAAATATAATCAATTCGCACGTCTACTTGACTTTCATTCCGGCCATTGT
>NW_008790996.1:0-210 GCF_000715545.1 Opisthorchis viverrini
CTGAAAGGTAAAACAATTGTATCAGAGGACTTTAGCGTTTCGCTTTTTCGAGAACAGTAACCACATCTATATAATCACCCCAAACAATTGCATCCGTGTCACAGTTTTACGAAAACAAAAGAATGTAAAACACTGGTTAAACAGAAAACTTTGCATTTGATTCGGAGCGTATTCTGTACATCATTGGGTTGTCACTGATCCTCAAGGATA
>NW_008790997.1:0-210 GCF_000715545.1 Opisthorchis viverrini
TCCGGATGATATCACCCTACGGAGTAACGTCCAAACATCGTAGCTTCTGTTCCAATTTTCGGTTGAACTGTAGGCATTTTTTGAATATAAACTCTCCTATTTAAAAAACCGATGACAATCTAATCTTCTTCAATCCGTTCTTAATTTCGACTCCATTTTTAAAAGGTGTGCTGAATTCGTGGTTACCAAGATTAACAGAACTTACTGATC
>NW_008790998.1:0-210 GCF_000715545.1 Opisthorchis viverrini
CTAACCCTAAACCTAACCCTAACACTAGAACAAAACCTATCCCTAAACCTAGCACTAACCCCAACCCTAACCCTAATCCCAACCCTAAAACTGATCCTAACACTATCCCTAAAACTAACCGTAATCCAAACCCTAACCATAAACCTAACCCAAACGCTAATCCTATCCCTCAACCTATCCATAACCCTAACACTAAACCTAACCCCAAAA
>NW_008790999.1:0-210 GCF_000715545.1 Opisthorchis viverrini
GAGGTGAATTGGGCAAGGTTAGATACGCACGTGCGAATCGTATACCAAATCTGTTGTAGACCCTGAGCTTCCGTAAGTGGAAAAATTTTCTACCGTTAAATTATGCCACAAAGATATCCATTTCCTCGAGACTTTCTTCATCAAAAGCTGTAAAACTAACACAACGTGTAAAAATTTCACCCTTTTTATTTTGCAAACAAAGTAGCAGAA
>NW_008791000.1:0-210 GCF_000715545.1 Opisthorchis viverrini
AAGTTGGAATCCACAGACCGAGACCACTCTATGGATGATAAAATGTACAAAAGTGTTCAAAACCACATCCAAGATAGTTTGTAAAACATGGAATATCATGTGTCGCAAGTATTCTGAAGAGGTAGTTGGGGATAGACAAGGAAGTATTAGTCTGAGTTTAGAATATCTGATCCCATACATTGCAGCAAATAGAGGGAAAATAAGTCAGAT
>NW_008791001.1:0-210 GCF_000715545.1 Opisthorchis viverrini
AGATGTTTGAGATACGAAAAGTCTACCGTTCCATTCTCGCAGTCTCTCGATGTGGTGCGACGTTTGCTCAACCCTTTGGAGGATCCCAGATAAACGGGATATTATTTCTCGACGTAGTGTATTACTCATGAGGTCGCCGAGAAATCTTCGGCAACACACCAACAATTTTGTTCATGTTGAGCCTCACTGGACAGGAAGGGTACGAGAGTT
>NW_008791002.1:0-210 GCF_000715545.1 Opisthorchis viverrini
CTCAGCTGACCAGAGATGAGTTCAGCTGAGCTGAACTAATTTAAACTTAAATGCGCTTAACTGAGCTGATCCTAGCTGAACTGAGCTGAGCTTAGATGCGCTGAGCTCAGTTGAACTTAGCTGTGATTATTTGTGAAAAATCAGACCATTTCAGGTGGACTCCATATAAAATCTCTCTGTGTCGCACATGTTAAACAACCATTATCCATG
>NW_008791003.1:0-210 GCF_000715545.1 Opisthorchis viverrini
TATATCTGTGATATAACGGCATCTTACTGCATCTCATGCTATAATATGCAAAATAACAGCTGTTTATTGACCCGGTTGTTTTTGGTTTAAAAAATACATTTTAGGGTGACAGAGACAAGGGCACGGACGCTGTACGAGCTTGTCTAACCCGGCACTCCAGCTTGTCTGATGGAAAACAGTCTTGTCTGATTCTGGTTTATTCCCCCGACA
>NW_008791004.1:0-210 GCF_000715545.1 Opisthorchis viverrini
GGACCAATCAGAATCGGGCATTTTAGTTCGGGGCGTCTCTCCATCACTTCTAATCTTTCTTGTCCTTGCAAAACTTTCTGTTATCAAGCTATACAGACAGTTTGAAAAGCGTCGCTCTGCCTATCCTGAAGTTTGCCTTTATCGGCCGGGCTTTTGGGTACATCATAGTTGGCAAACTAAAGAAAATCGCAAGTTCGGAACAAAATAACT
>NW_008791005.1:0-210 GCF_000715545.1 Opisthorchis viverrini
ACAGGAGTTTGAAGATAAGCCCACGTACATTACCTACCTATCCGAAACATCATTCGGGAACACCCAGCATTCTTGTTACGTTGAGGCATTGCTGAGTCTAGGAGTCAGTTACAAGGCGAGCTGTAAATAAAAAAAGTCCACGATTACCGGTCACACTAACACTTTCGAAAAGGATTTCGGATTTTCAATACCGCTAACATGCTTCAGTTT
>NW_008791006.1:0-210 GCF_000715545.1 Opisthorchis viverrini
AATACCCCTTGTCTTATCCGTACAGACCACAATCTTCACGTAGGGCTTGGTGAGACCCAAACTAATATGCTTGAGATTCCACAAGTTACAGCCTACGCGTGGTAAATCCTCCGAAAACACTAGGAACTCCCATGAGGTGATTATCAATCAACCAATCAAACCAGGACTTCAGCCGATCACCCCCGCTACGTTCGTCTTCCAGACTCCGAT
>NW_008791007.1:0-210 GCF_000715545.1 Opisthorchis viverrini
GATATGTCTAGGGGTCAAAACTGTTTTTTTGTTTCGAAAAAGCCTTGTCAAGCATCATATCGAGCCATTGGTAGCCCAGGTGCGAAATCTGGTTATATGTATTAGGTGCCTTTAATCTGTTCTCGAGCAAACAGTGATAAGCAAGCAACTAGCCAAGTTCGATGGACAAATCTGAAGCCAGCTGAAGTACATCCAATCAATATCAAGCAC
>NW_008791008.1:0-210 GCF_000715545.1 Opisthorchis viverrini
GTTATTTTCTTGCATTCCAACGGCGTCTTGCATTGTTCTGGTACATTTGAACTGTTTCTTCCGTGGTTTCTTTCGCGGTTCCATGCCTCATGTTTCAAGCGTTTTTTCGCCCTCGGACTTGTATAAATATCTATGTTGTTTAATGGGTTTCTCGTCTGAGTACCATGCCCCTTCTTTCTTATGGTATATTGATTTGATTCCATTTTGATT
>NW_008791009.1:0-210 GCF_000715545.1 Opisthorchis viverrini
GGAAATCTAAACCACCTTTTGATTGATATTCGGATTCCTAAGTCAATAACCTGATCTTAGGAACAGCGGTACCAAATGAATTCACCTGTGTGGGATTCCTAGCCAGCCCTACTACTGAGTTAACTCAGTGGCCCTTGGATACGTCAGTTTACAGTTTATTGTTGTCCTTCGATGTGTATAACCCAAAAAATAAGTTTCGTGATTAGTTTT
>NW_008791010.1:0-210 GCF_000715545.1 Opisthorchis viverrini
CAACCAATGAAATCAGTCTCAACGAAAAAGGTTATTCTATTGGCTGTTATATAGCCCCGTTACTTTCGGAGCTGGTTCTCTTAATAGAGCGACAAACAAAAAAGGATTAAAGCCAAATAAACATATATAAACAAAAGTGGCATGAATGACAGCATCGGAGATCGAGTACGGGGTGCAAGAACCGGCGTATGACTGGACGTTTTTGTTGTG
>NW_008791011.1:0-210 GCF_000715545.1 Opisthorchis viverrini
GCACTGATCGTTTATGTCTGTTTGCTTTAATACCTGACACTCAACCGTAAATCAGGACATTATATAGATTTTACTACTCATTCGTTTTCACTGAAACCCTCCTTTGAAATTTTACGAACAGACATTTCGTTTCCCAACATATTTCGTCCAAAATAAACATTCTGCATTCATCCTTTTCAATGAGCAATCCTGATAGCACTGCTTTCATTA
>NW_008791012.1:0-210 GCF_000715545.1 Opisthorchis viverrini
AAATGTTTGTCAATGAATCAAATTGTGTTCATAAATGAATGACGGAACATCACGTCCGTCCTTTGATCTTTACCAAATCGACTGATTCTCCGTTTTCCGATTAAAGGAAATCATTTTTAATCAGAATTTACTTGCTTATGGCGAAACATTTTGTTGAACAAATGACTCCTGTTACTTCGTTTTATATTTGGAGGGACAATTCACATAATA
>NW_008791013.1:0-210 GCF_000715545.1 Opisthorchis viverrini
GGAGTCATACTGGAGGTTATGGGACACTACACGTGTCTTGAAAGTTTCATTAACTCTGACGGTAGATTGAAGGGCGAAGTGAACGCAGGAATCTTGAAGGCCAGAATTGCGTTTGCCATTTCGCGCCACTCAAGGAGACAAAATATTATTTCACTGTATCTCAGACTGCATTGTAGACTGTATTGTTGTACTGCTGCCAGAATTGACCAC
>NW_008791014.1:0-210 GCF_000715545.1 Opisthorchis viverrini
CCAGAAGCCTAACATAATATTGTCCAACGTTTTTAAGTGGTCTGGTGACTTTGGAAACTGTAAAGCGCACGGATGGCCTTGTAACGCTGAGTTTGTGAGTGCTAACCACTTTCAGATTGTGGTTCAGGCAGCGCTGGCCTACTTTATCCGTTGAGTTCAGATACGTAGTGTCTGGACGCAGGCCGACCTTATTAACCGAACATCACATCA
>NW_008791015.1:0-210 GCF_000715545.1 Opisthorchis viverrini
TCCTGAAGTAACGAGCGAGGTCTTACGACAGTGTAACGTACAATTTCGACAATAATATAACTTCAGTTAGGTTGATTTACCCCTCAATCAAGACAGCTATGCGTTGGGCTAGGTAGGACAGAGAACAGCGTATCAATCCTTAACTTTCTGCGTTTGTTGCCATCTTGCTGCAGCTCAGTTCGCTCAATGAGCGGGAGGATGGTTGAATTA
>NW_008791016.1:0-210 GCF_000715545.1 Opisthorchis viverrini
CCACAAGATTGAACATGAACCACTTTCTGATTGATTAGGCGGTTTTACTGATGATCAGACCAAGGTGTGCTTACTGGAATTATCCGGTCATTCGAGTCTGGATCAGATTAGCTGAAACGAATGAAGATACTCTTGGGTGCCTCATAGGCTTTCTTGACAGTTTAACGTTTGTTTGGTTCTTTCAGCTGTGTTAACTGAAGAAAGATTCCC
>NW_008791017.1:0-210 GCF_000715545.1 Opisthorchis viverrini
CGTGAATGCGGCGTGTACAATTGTCCGAAGATTGCCACTCCGGCATCAGCTACCCGAAATGAGGAAAACAGCGGTGTACCCTAATCTTGGAGACCTTACTTAGTCCATACCTCCTGTCGGCCAAACCTTGTTCACACAAGAAGTAAGCGATTACTGGGTTGTTCAGCTGTAGCACCATTTGGGTGCTTATCTTCCATGCCACCAGAAGGA
>NW_008791018.1:0-210 GCF_000715545.1 Opisthorchis viverrini
GAAATCCCCGGGTGTTGCTTCCAGAAAATATATTGCGTCTTCTCTTATCGAATAATGCACCGATCGATAAATGCGTCGACACTAGGCTGGGCTAGGAACGACATATGGATTTCTTGGGGTTGTGTTTCTCGCTTTCGATCTAAGTGGCTTCTGTTAACGAGACATTCTGAATAGCAGCCATACATATATGTCGAATTCACTGGTTTCAAA
>NW_008791019.1:0-210 GCF_000715545.1 Opisthorchis viverrini
TTCAAGATCTATCTTTGATTTTATTTTGCTCGAATTACTTGAATAGTTCCTATCACGGAAAGGTAAGCTACAGAATGATGTCCACGGAATTTCTTCCCCGAGTGTGGAGTAGATATAAACATCACATGGACGATGAAAAGCTGGCAGGACCACACAATGAACAACGCGAAGCTACAGCGCCTTAAACAGGCACTTATCGAGGTCAATGAT
>NW_008791020.1:0-210 GCF_000715545.1 Opisthorchis viverrini
TTATCATTGAACCTATGACATCTGATTACAAAAGCATCCTATTGCCTATTACTCAAACATCACGTGGGGTACTCAGATGCTACTGTACAAACAACAACTCGTGACTTGTTCCCGGATGCCAAAGGAGCAGAATTTCATATAAGCATACTGTACATAAGCCATGCTCGGAGAGGACAGAGATTAATAGCGGCTTGGATCAGCGGTTACTCT
>NW_008791021.1:0-210 GCF_000715545.1 Opisthorchis viverrini
TGAAACCATTAGCTGGCCAGGGAAATTAAGGCTCCTAAATTCGAACAATGAGTAGGGACGATCTCATCCGAACTGCCTGACTGCAGTGCACAAGATCATTTTAATAGGTTTTCTCACAACTGATGATGATACATAATAACCTTGTGATTGATTCTACATACTACCGCTAAGCAGGAACTATTGCTTCGGCCCCATTTACACACTTTTTTT
>NW_008791022.1:0-210 GCF_000715545.1 Opisthorchis viverrini
GCAAGGCATCATCGCCTTGTTTAACTGTGTGGCTGTTCTCGTTCGTTTATCCGCAAGATAGATTATGCAAATGCGTTTGTGCGTGCATTCCAGGTTTTACTTCAAAAGCTATTTTGAGTAATGCAATACTAAAGACAAAAATCAAGTCAGTGAGGAGTAGATGGAAGCTTATCGACGTTCATTGCATGAGGAATGCGTATTTGGTGAAAT
>NW_008791023.1:0-210 GCF_000715545.1 Opisthorchis viverrini
ATTCATCCATATAACGCGAACACAGGCTTAATTTTACACATCAGTACGTCGAACGCGTTTTGATTGAGCCTTGTTTACGTACCTACTCACTTGCGTTTCGCATTAGCTCGTTATTCAGTGTAGCAGAATTTAGACTGGAATATTCTCATCTTCCAAATCGCGTGCGATCAAAACTGTTACTACAGTGTATGCGGGAAACAAAAAGAGCAA
>NW_008791024.1:0-210 GCF_000715545.1 Opisthorchis viverrini
AAAGATGTTTAGTAGAGAATTCAAAGAAGGGATAGGACCGTCACCTAAAGGGTGTAGAGGAAAAATCGTCCGATTTGTGGAAAATATATGAAGCGACCAACTGGAGCTGCTAGATAAGATATCCCATGGGTTTGTCACACCATTATGCCTAGAAAAATACTGGTAGATCGAGTGTGCTCATTTTTAATGATCACCAATCAATTTATATCC
>NW_008791025.1:0-210 GCF_000715545.1 Opisthorchis viverrini
ACCCTGTTAGTTTGGACGGTTCCCCGATATATGCATTCGACTACAGCAGCACGCCCAGAATGGCTCTGTCAAGACCGGATAAAAAGCGCGTCACTTTCGAAGCTTACGAGCGATCTACTCTTTTAGACAAGTGAACATTTCAGATTTTAGAGAAATGCCCTCATTTGCAAATCAATTTAGTTTTCTTGAAAACGGTCCAATTTGGGTTCA
>NW_008791026.1:0-210 GCF_000715545.1 Opisthorchis viverrini
GCAGATTTGTACAAACTG
The DNA here is from genome assembly GCF_000715545.1 of Opisthorchis viverrini. Lineage (NCBI taxonomy): Eukaryota > Metazoa > Platyhelminthes > Trematoda > Opisthorchiida > Opisthorchiidae > Opisthorchis > Opisthorchis viverrini. The sequence continues at coordinate 19 of NW_008791026.1, forward strand.
TCTCACTCACTGATATAAACGAGTCTCACGTTTCCCCTACCCTCGTATCCAGACAAACAAAATTAGTTTGAATTAAAATTCGTAATCATGTAATGGTATTTATTTTAAATGGTAAGATAGCTCAGGAAAAACCACGTACTCTTGGGTGATGCGCCAGTACGAGCCTTGTTGGCGCGAAATTAAATCTAGAAG
>NW_008791027.1:0-210 GCF_000715545.1 Opisthorchis viverrini
TGTACTTTTAATCTCCACTTGTTTTGCTCGCCACCCAGCTTGCCGCAGAGGCGGTCCGGTCCGACACTCGGATGGTAGCATTTGTGTCTGTGCGTGAATGTGCTCACCTGACCTACTTACCCATGCGCGCTCGTGTCCCGTTGCTGAGCCTGCCCTGACTTGTCAATAGCACAACACTCTGCTCAGCGTCGTTTGATGTGCGGACCTTGA
>NW_008791028.1:0-210 GCF_000715545.1 Opisthorchis viverrini
TGAACTACTAGGGTGACGGTAGGTACCACTGACGAGGCATGCAAATAGTGCATTATCGTGCATCCGTTTCGCGTTTCTTGATAAGTGTGGTCGTTTACGGAATTTGTGGAGTCATCTGGCGGGATTTAGTAACCAGTCAATGAAAATCCAGAAAGTTCCACTAGGACGCCCTCAAACGGAACATGTATATTCAGTTTCTCAAACAAGATG
>NW_008791029.1:0-210 GCF_000715545.1 Opisthorchis viverrini
CGAATAAAGTGTTTGATAATCTGCACTCCGTTGGGTTTCGCGTGATAGAAACCAAGTATCTAAGTAACTCGAACACAAACGCTCATTTCTACATATCCGAGTTCAACGAGTTCAATTTTCTTCCTTTTTCGTTTACCCTGGGAACAGTTGAAGCAAGAATTTTCAATAGTAGGTCGTTGCTTGAAATAGCTGCATGTAAATTATTCAATC
>NW_008791030.1:0-210 GCF_000715545.1 Opisthorchis viverrini
ATCGAAACCGACGGCAAATGACAAAAATTCGTTGTTATCCGGCTAGGTGTAAGAAACCGCTCAGTAAAAAATTGGCTTATAGGGCACATCGGAACACCGAAAGTCCTGAACGAAAGAATCACCAGAGTTCCAGGTGAGGATTCCCTTAAAACCCTGAAAGATAGGCCATTGAGTGTATTCATGGGTGCAGTATGAGATTTTGCATATGAT
>NW_008791031.1:0-210 GCF_000715545.1 Opisthorchis viverrini
GAGGAAGGTAGGAATAATCTTCAAAAGCAGTGAAAGGTATCGCATCATCAAAGACTTTGTCGGAAAAAAGGGTAGCATTGTGTGTGAATAAGGTTGCAGGGAAAACCATTGGCGACTAAAGCGCCACCCCCTTGACAGACGCTGGGCAGCGAATGATGATGCCTGACTGTCAGCTTTGTAACCGAACCATCTGACGATGGGATAACTAGG
>NW_008791032.1:0-210 GCF_000715545.1 Opisthorchis viverrini
AAGGGTTTTGATTTGAGAAAGTCAAGACCATACAATTCGGAATGTGTTCCGCTGGCCAAACTTGTTTGTGGCAATCCGGCTGCTTCGTTTTGTCTGCGGTTTGCTCCTCGTCTCTGAACTAAAACTTGGTGACGAAACTACTCACAAGGAAAGCTCCTCCACAGCCCACAACAGGCTTTGACCTTTCTGGCTCATCACGTAGGTGCAGTC
>NW_008791033.1:0-210 GCF_000715545.1 Opisthorchis viverrini
TATTTGTTGACATCGGGTTCTGACAACCTCGCCATTGGCAGGGTCTCCAACTTAGCTGTTGATTCTTTCAAGCAGGGGGATATCCATCCTATCTATTCATGTTTTTCACGGAGAGTTTCCTGGATTTGAATCCGATCAGCTTAGCCGATATTGCGTTTGCACCTAGAAAAGGCTAACACATTTGGATGATTTCTCAGACATCGTCGGCGA
>NW_008791034.1:0-210 GCF_000715545.1 Opisthorchis viverrini
AAATCTTATTCGTGGATTAGTGTTACCCGGACAGCTCTCGTGTATCTTGAAACCCTTGCGATATTTTGCGTAGAGCGCAACTAATTTGAAGGGCAAAGGTTTTTTCGAAGAAACGCCAACGTAAGTACAACAACCATAGTGGTCGTCCGACGTGTGCCATAAAACTTTTGAGTAAATTTCTACAAATCCACATGGATGGTATTTAAAAAA
>NW_008791035.1:0-210 GCF_000715545.1 Opisthorchis viverrini
CAGGCAAGCCAGAACACCAAGCATTGAGAAAACCAAGAGTACTGACCATGTAAACATCCGGTAGTGACCAAAAGTGACCTGTTGACAAGCGAAACGTATATTCGGTGAAACGCAAATTTGGTCAGCACCTAGATCAATGTATGCCGTTGAAAATCGAAACACACTATACCACTACGTAATTAGAGTGTCACCAACATTGGCGACAGAATG
>NW_008791036.1:0-210 GCF_000715545.1 Opisthorchis viverrini
CGCTGTCCAAGGCTCATATCGTAGCGCATTTTCCCACAACAACCCCTCGAGTTCATGCTCTTTGACCTTCTTCTACAACCCTGTTTCCACATAAGCACATCTGTGGCTCCTCAAACAACGCAGCCCCGGCCCTCAACAGGATATCTAAACCACAACTACCATTGCTTAATCCTACTCCCTATCAAGTTCCTGCCCCGTCGAAAACCCGCG
>NW_008791037.1:0-210 GCF_000715545.1 Opisthorchis viverrini
GGGAATACTCAACCACTCCAACGTACTGATATCACATTTGCGTGACTCGGATGAGTTGAGCAAGTCGTGTGCCCTAAATGGACTATTTTGACAACGGTCAACTTCCGTTTTTTAAAACGTCGTATCTTTTCAAAGATGTGACGGGAAATCTACAGCGATTCTGTTTCACGTGTTTCACCGAAATTAGTAATCCAAAGGTAAGCGTGGAGT
>NW_008791038.1:0-210 GCF_000715545.1 Opisthorchis viverrini
TGGCACTATTGGACTCTCGAGTGAGCTAGTATACAGCCAGTATTGCAAGACGTAACCGCAACTTTGAAATTCATAATATACACTAGATATCGTAAGTGCTTTGTGTACCATGATTCCCCGTGATTTCCGCGAGACTTGTGAAAATTTCACCAACGATCACACGACTTTCTCACGCGTTTGCTACTGTGTCCTGCGGCAGGTTTACACAGC
>NW_008791039.1:0-210 GCF_000715545.1 Opisthorchis viverrini
CATGTCATGGGTCTAAGCTATTTGCTCGTGGCATAGCACTTCCGTGATCTCGAGTGGACAAATCCTGTGATTTCCCCGGTTGCTAATCCGTGCAGTCAAATCGACTGACGGTCGCTGTGCGCACGAAGGTGGTGATTAAGTGAGGTTGTGGTATGGGATAAAAACTGGTTAATACGGGATATGCAATGGACCCCTCTGATTGCATATGTT
>NW_008791040.1:0-210 GCF_000715545.1 Opisthorchis viverrini
GTTGCAGGCGTTGTGGTTACTTTAAATTGGTGAAAACTATCATAATTTTAGAAATCTCTCCTGAGATCTCCCCACTTTCCCCGCCGGTCGTGAAGCAACTCCCTAGCAGGTGACCATCTTCTATTTAGACCACAGAAATAGCCCATTAGATGACTACAAAAGAACTGAGTGAGCACTTCAGTAATCTTGTTCCAATTTCTGAAGAAACCC
>NW_008791041.1:0-210 GCF_000715545.1 Opisthorchis viverrini
CTCATTGTGGCGGAAAAGTAGTAATTATAGGCGGTAACTGTTCGAGTAGACTTTCTAGACAGTCTGTTCCTATTTCACCAATTTGGGACATGACACGTCACATGAATGTACCAAACTTCGGGTGCCATGGCCAGTTTAACTGAAATCCTCCACAAACTGCTTAGCGCTTGGCATATGTTCATAAAAGTTCGACGTTAAAAAAAACTTTAA
>NW_008791042.1:0-210 GCF_000715545.1 Opisthorchis viverrini
AAAAAAAATATGGGCAACACGTGTGATAACAGGTTTAACTCTGTGCTTTCTTTTAACAAGCTCGTGTGGACTTTTGTCACCAGTGCCCATAGAAGATTTGGTACTGGTTAACCTGAATATCATAAAAATATGTAGGATGTTACTACGTTGCTTACCCTTTTTCCAGCGCTCCTCAACTGCAGGGAAACAAAAGAGTAGGGATTAGGCGCG
>NW_008791043.1:0-210 GCF_000715545.1 Opisthorchis viverrini
CTCAATTGACAGTCAACAGTAGACCACGTGATATGATTTCCATGATTAAGGGATGAGCAGCGCTATATTAGTTACTAGTTAATCGAAGCGTTCAAACTACTACCGAGAGATCATTTTTTGTAAATCCCATGAGTTTACTGGTACGAACAATGCTGATGATTCCCAAGATGGATGAAACAGTCAAAGGGCTTTTCTCGCCACTTCAGCAAC
>NW_008791044.1:0-210 GCF_000715545.1 Opisthorchis viverrini
CGTGTCGTACAACACTGTGAACATATGAAGGAGAATCGTAGCCGTTTGTTTACGTAATGAACTGAACCGGAACCTATACGCGGCACTCACAATTATTACTGATCCACAGACTACTACCTCGCTGAAGTTCGGTGAATAGACAGCACTACAAGCGAGTAGCCTGATTTTTGATTATTTTCGAGAAGGGTGAAAAATATTTGTGCAGTGTTG
>NW_008791045.1:0-210 GCF_000715545.1 Opisthorchis viverrini
ACAGGATGAAAACTCTATCAGAAATCCCGGAATTCCCTCACACTATCAACAGTCTTCCTGAATCACAGTTTGACAGACAGACCTAGGAAGAGCACCGTTGAGGTTGAGGGAAATTCGCTTGGGGGTCTCAAGTTCCGTCAGGTAAACTGAGCAGGGCCTCATTCGGATAATCTTGATATCTAGGTTACTCACCGGATGAAAATGAAACAA
>NW_008791046.1:0-210 GCF_000715545.1 Opisthorchis viverrini
ACTTCTGCTCTGCGTCATACAAAACCTAAATGAAACATTCAGTAACCCAATTAATCTGCTTTAGGCTTGTGCTGATAATGATGTCAAAAGCCTCCGCGGCAACAGTAAATTTATCTCATAACATGAGCAGTTTAAGAGTCAGCTGCTGATCCTTCCTTTGCGCTTTGTAAGCCCCATGTCTATCTCAATTTCCGATTTTGCCCAAACGCG
>NW_008791047.1:0-210 GCF_000715545.1 Opisthorchis viverrini
CATCTCGAAGCATGCTCCCGATCAGGCTGCATTATGCACCCAGAATACGCGACCAGTTAACTGCGGTCAGTCTAATCAGTTAGGTCACTCTTATGTTTATTCTTCTTTAGGCCGCACAAGAGCGCGTGCCCTATCACCATATCAGCATGTTCATTATCACAAAGTCAACCAGCAGGAAGGAAAACTTGGGCCTCGTTGAACGCCAAAGGG
>NW_008791048.1:0-210 GCF_000715545.1 Opisthorchis viverrini
ATTAAACACACCGTGGTATCTTGTACCTATTATGTGAGCCAAAACCAGGCCACTCATGTGTTGCGCGAGACCTTCCATCAGTCAAGATGGAGGTCCACATACAACGTCCTGGTTTTTGTGCTTACATATCGAAGTCCATTGGAACTCGAAATGCCCAGGTGCGAACCCACTCACCGGAAAGTCCGTGATTGTAACCCACACGAACGAACA
>NW_008791049.1:0-210 GCF_000715545.1 Opisthorchis viverrini
GCAAGGTTCAACAATGGCATGACACGGGACATAAAATAGGTCTGGAAAATGTCAACGTTTTGAGGGGTTCACGCCATAGACGGTATGCATCTCATTCTGGACAGAAAAGAAAGCCCAGACCTGGCAAGAGTTTGATAAACTTTTTAGACCGTTCGAGGCGACACATGACGGTGTGCGGTATTTGGCACCCAGAAGTCATCAGTGCAAGTA
>NW_008791050.1:0-210 GCF_000715545.1 Opisthorchis viverrini
GGTCCAAAGTCGAGAGTATCGAATTCTCGTCGCTTGGAACTTCCCTCCTCATGAAATGGTGGATTCGGATTTTCATATTTGCGATGCTCTTCTCCAAGGTCGATCGTCTCTCCTGAACTACGAATTTGGTCATCCAAGCAGGGCGATCTCGAGTAGGGATGAAAATTTTGGATATTTTATTTCGAAAACGTGAATCTACGGCAGTTGGTT
>NW_008791051.1:0-210 GCF_000715545.1 Opisthorchis viverrini
CGAGACCAGGGTATCTAACTTCGTTGAGGACTAAACCTGCATGAAGCTCACATAAACAATCTGAAAGAAAACGGAGATCCACCAGAAATTGATAGAACTTATTCTCAAATCGTCCCCGTTATTCATCCTTCAAAGAGTAGGATGACTCAAAGCGCGGATTTATTGGACGAAAGCCCGTGGTTCGAACTTGGTTTCTGCATCTCGACTTCC
>NW_008791052.1:0-210 GCF_000715545.1 Opisthorchis viverrini
ACCAACACTAGAAGACAGCCTATCAACAAATACGTCTCCGTTCCCCGCCATGTGACAGCCAATTCCCATAATTATTTCCCTTGATCCAAGGGAGAGAAGACCGTCTTGTTTTGGTGAATTATTTCCATAACTATTAGAAGAACCGGCTCAAAACGTAACGGGACTACATAACCGCCAAAGAAATAACCGTTTTTTCGTTGAGACAGATTT
>NW_008791053.1:0-210 GCF_000715545.1 Opisthorchis viverrini
ATCCACACACATACGTCTACCACATTTATCTCCGCACGCAAAACCCAGCGTTCATCTAATGTAAGGGTCCTTAACCTGAGTTCCACAAGTCTTTAGTATCTGGATCACGGCCAGTTTACGTCGGACCTAGGGCTTTTTCAGTCTTGTACACAAGGCAGTCAAGTTTAACAAATCCCCTCATGGGATTTCAGTTGTTTGCCTTAACACGAC
>NW_008791054.1:0-210 GCF_000715545.1 Opisthorchis viverrini
AGACCGGTGGATCTGAAAGCCGCATCGTTGTGTACTGGCACCAGAAATTGGTCGCTGTTCCCCAGCGGGATCAGATGGGTGTAGCCATGTGTCAATTCTCTCCATCCGTGCACAACTTCTCAGCTGTGGAACAGTTCAGAAAAAACTGGCCTTCGCAAGGTGAGATTGTAACAGAGGGTGACTCGGCAAATGGCTGTTGGGAAGTCAAGA
>NW_008791055.1:0-210 GCF_000715545.1 Opisthorchis viverrini
CCCATTTACTGTTTCCGTGACGACCATCTGGTACAGTGCAATACCAGCGGGGTTCCTTCCTCAATAAACCGGGCCCACGCATGCCGAACCCAAAAAATCAACAAACGCTATATTTCCACGCCGGTAAAACCTTTTATTCAACACTCAGTCTATGTGGGTTTCATCTCTATCATCGTGCTATTAATAATAAATATTATTCCCAACCAGTGG
>NW_008791056.1:0-210 GCF_000715545.1 Opisthorchis viverrini
AAGGACAACAAATTCACAAAGCTCCGGATTAGGCAAGTCGGAAAGAAACAATCCATTTGGATCAGAACGCCCATTTCTACGGGAATAACTTAAGGACTGTATGGTTGAAAATACACAGCTAAAAAGGTCAAATGGCATTTTTCATCGTACATCTATTGACCATACTAATATTCAACCAGCAAGACGGGAGGTGAATATAGTTTTTACCCA
>NW_008791057.1:0-210 GCF_000715545.1 Opisthorchis viverrini
TGCGTACCACAGAAGAGCAGAAAAAGGTGGAAGCATAATAGTTGTTACAAACAAATCAGTCATGAAAGAAGAACGAACGTCATGATCGATTCCTTTTTTCGTGGATTTTTTCACCGAATTATGACAGCACTGTACTGAAAAAACTGCGGTACCTAACATTTTCGTCTTCTGCACACCTGTCTGGTCACATGATAATTTCTTCCTAAGATC
>NW_008791058.1:0-210 GCF_000715545.1 Opisthorchis viverrini
AGAGACGCATCCTCAAACTTAGCCCCATCAACTTTGAATATGTATTCATACAGCTCTCTAAATCTTCACGGGATATTTAGATGAAGTCGACGTGAATGTCCTAATTTGTCTAACAGTCAGACTGGCAAGGAGTCTGTTGAAGTTATATGTATTGGCAATAGTTTCCTTACCACATTGTCACCGTGATGTTGTTGTATCGGATTCACCAAC
>NW_008791059.1:0-210 GCF_000715545.1 Opisthorchis viverrini
CTGCGTGAGTCCGATTTTCTCATCCTCGGTGTATCCCACCGTTGTCACTCGAGTTATACAAGAGATGACCAATACCTCTCCTTCAGCTAACACTTCACTGATCTCTTGTTTGTAGGTGACTTCAACGCTCCAAAGCCCTCATGGATTGATCTTTAGCACCTCAGATCAAGTGGACCTTTTTCAGCGGCGCTGACCAAAGTCGTTCAACAA
>NW_008791060.1:0-210 GCF_000715545.1 Opisthorchis viverrini
ATCTTTGCCCAAGCAGACATGGCATCCACTTCTCCAAGGTCCAGAAGATCAGTAAACATTCGTACTCAATAGCTGAGTACTTCGGCTCAGTATCAGTCAGGATGCGACTGTCATGCTCGATGACCCCAGTAAACATCTCTCCCACCCTCAGTAGTTAGAGCGTTAGTTGATGATCCAGCTCCCGTGCTTTGATACGTCCGAAGTCCTCAC
>NW_008791061.1:0-210 GCF_000715545.1 Opisthorchis viverrini
GGGCGCACCTTTACTGGTTCATTGGACTGAGACAGTGAGATTGCTGATATCCATTTCGAATACCGAAACTCAGATCCTGCACCATGCTCACTTTTACTTTCCCACTCTTCGAGTTCTTTTTCAAATATCTGTTCTCACCGCGGTCCATATGCGTGCATGTTCGGTTGACGGGTTAGTGATCGAGGCTGCTCCGCCTGTGGCACGGCAGTG
>NW_008791062.1:0-210 GCF_000715545.1 Opisthorchis viverrini
TTGTATGCCCGTAATATACGACGGGATTAATTGTTCACTTGAGTGAAGGCAGTTTCAGAGTGGAAGGCTGTAGAGGCTTGTGTAATGAAAGAGAACGCCATCCCCAAAAGGGAAACAGCTCTATAAAGATTAACCAGAAAACCAAATACAGGAAGCCAATGTCGCTGGAAATTTGTACCCTGCTGTAGTATGCACGCTATGGAAGCACCA
>NW_008791063.1:0-210 GCF_000715545.1 Opisthorchis viverrini
ATTTTGGTACTCACATCAAACTGCGTCTTACCTGTTTGTCCGCTGAGGTGCTTTTCACGTTATCAGGATCCCTTGTGACAGGGGTAAGCAACATAAAACTTGTTACGAGGGTGAAATCCAATGGCTTGCAAGCCACACACAAGTTTTGTTTGTCTCCTAGAGACAATGCTTGCTAGGTAGAAACCTCACATAGATCATCAGTACTGTAGA
>NW_008791064.1:0-210 GCF_000715545.1 Opisthorchis viverrini
TCGTTTGAGGGTCACACTACCATGAAACATTTGTTTGTGGAGGCACCATATATGTTTCTGGTTGAGGATGACTTCCTTCGGACTGCACATTGAAACAAAATCCGGATTTTCTGACTTGGGGAATGCAAGGGACCAAGCAGTCTGATATATAAAACTCACGCTGAATCCATCAACCTCAGGTATAAAAGAAACAGGCGTCGAGGAGAACAT
>NW_008791065.1:0-210 GCF_000715545.1 Opisthorchis viverrini
TAGCTCTCGGTTTTGGGAGCACACGAAAGTTAAATCTGTTCATCAGTGTGTTGAAAACAACTTCAGGAATTTATGGAGACAGATGCTTGGAAGATGTAAATGTGAGCGATCCAAGTGCTGTTGGCGTTATGTCGGAAATTCAGCGCTGTTGTGGAAAAGTAAGGTTAACTAGGAATCAGTGCGCGTTAAACCGTACTTTAGTGTTTTACA
>NW_008791066.1:0-210 GCF_000715545.1 Opisthorchis viverrini
GCGTTCTTACTACGCCTATTCGCATCCAGCTACCAGTTGAGCTGTTATAGCATAATCAGTGTTTGAACATGGAAGCATGTGTCTTGGTCATAAAGAACACGTGCAGAAGGTGATGTAGAGTACGGCCACTTGTGAGCCTGTCATGGGATGTTGGTCTATATTTCGCAAAATTTTCTGCTAGATGCACCTGATTCACTCTCCTCTGGGATG
>NW_008791067.1:0-210 GCF_000715545.1 Opisthorchis viverrini
CGGTTTGAAAGAATCACGGTGAAAATGCACATTGAAGTCAGTGAGGTTGGAATGAAGCGAAGTATAACTTGCCGGGTTAGTTTTCATGCGGTCGTGGCCTATCAAGAGCACTCTTGTGACTCCTAAACCAGATTAGCCCCCTACAATGGACTGCCATGCAACGGATGTTTCAATCCAGGAGAATCACTGGACGAAAGCGCATTCGACCAA
>NW_008791068.1:0-210 GCF_000715545.1 Opisthorchis viverrini
GAGACTGTGTTCGTCAGATATCTAACCATCGAATAACCTGGTATGGGATACACTGTGAGTGTCGCACGACATTATCTAGTATAGCTCAACGCAAAGCTGCGGTGCGCAAACCGACAAAACACGGAAAGTCAAGTCTAACCGTGAGAAATTTACCATTCCCCAAGATAGCGGAAGGTTGTGTATGACCTGTGGGATATCAGGCGCCATTTT
>NW_008791069.1:0-210 GCF_000715545.1 Opisthorchis viverrini
CGTTCTTCATCTCGAAGCGAAGCTGTTCTGCAGCATTTTAGCGAATTTGCACTCGGTCAGGTTTGTTGTTGAAAACATTTGATAGATCAGGACAGATATCAGAAGAATTCAGCCCATTTCATGGGTGGTCCTCAGCGACACTGAATAACATCAAACGATTTGAGGACACATGAGATTACTGGACACGCGGTTAATTAAATTTTTTCATAA
>NW_008791070.1:0-210 GCF_000715545.1 Opisthorchis viverrini
TGTTCAAAATGCTTCCATTTCCGCGGGTTTCTTGTTATGCTGTCGTATATGTAGGAGCGCCAGCCAATAAGCTACTCTTGAAGGCCACCTTTACATTTCTGCCTACTAATAGCGGTCCTGATGACAAAGTGTTCATCTTCTACTCTGGCCATTGAGGCACTTCCCATATTGCTTTCCATGGAGAAAATGTAAGTTTAGTTAATTTTGGTA
>NW_008791071.1:0-210 GCF_000715545.1 Opisthorchis viverrini
ATGAAGCAATGACTTGATTGGCCAAAATCTTAGCCACTCTGGATCGACCATCTATCACTCGGCGCTTCTGTGATGACCCTCAAAATGTAGTTGCGAAAGTCTTCCAATGTCTCCCAACCTGGAATCATCACTGTGGTGACAAACCCCACAAGACGAAGCTGGAACAGGCGGATCGTAATTGAATTTATCCTTTAAAAAGCCACAGAAAAC
>NW_008791072.1:0-210 GCF_000715545.1 Opisthorchis viverrini
GTTGAACACAGAATTCTGTTAGCAAATAAAACACCCCCGTTATTCTGGCCCAGGCTGAGCGTTTGTTCGAAATTTCCGCCTTTGAGTCTATGACTCAAAAGCCTGACCTACAAGGCAAGGAACAATGTAGGGGGAAAATGTCCCTCACCTCTGACTCAAAAATCCGAACCGCGGTGCACCGGATGGGTGTTATTTTGGGTCAAATATACA
>NW_008791073.1:0-210 GCF_000715545.1 Opisthorchis viverrini
TTTGAAAATCCGACACCTGCATATCAAGGGTCGGTGTAGTTTGCCACAAGAAGCACAACTTCCAAGAGGCCAGTCGTATCGCTTGTTGAAGAGCTACTATCTAAAAATATGTCGTGAACTTCCGTACATCCGGATTCACAGCATGCAACGAAGAACGATACCGAGAACGACGTCCGTTATGAGAATCAAACCACGCGATTTGGTTCGCAC
>NW_008791074.1:0-210 GCF_000715545.1 Opisthorchis viverrini
TTCCAAAACTGCCGTTCCAGTGTCTACAAGATACATTTATTTATCCGCTTCTCACTTGGGATCGTGACTACTAGATGGCTCTTTTCAACAAGCTACATTTTTGAACCCGTGTAAAATCAACCGGAAGAAGTATTGAAGCAGGGCATTTCTGACAGGTCATTGCTTCCAGTTAGAAATGGTTATTCGCAAACATCCCTTTCGGTCATTGCA
>NW_008791075.1:0-210 GCF_000715545.1 Opisthorchis viverrini
AAAAAAATTAATGACCGTTGTCTTAATTCAGAATCTGTGAATCGCATAGCGTTAGAGTTAGGGGTCAGGTTCTCGTGAGATCATTATTGTTTAGTACGATACACAGCGTCAGCGATTAAATACATCGTATTTTACAGGTGACCAGGCAAGCACCTTAAAATCGACGAGATAATCCGCACGACTTCATGGCGGTCTTTTAGTCCCATCTAA
>NW_008791076.1:0-210 GCF_000715545.1 Opisthorchis viverrini
CTAATTGGTGAGTAAAAAAGGTCGAATTGGGATTGCTTGAGGGCTTTCAACCTGGCAACGGGTTCTATGATGTTTCCATTCGGACTACACAGGGAAAGCGAAAGTCATTCCCGCATAACGGCCTAAATTCGGCATCGCTCCTAGGCCATTTGAAGCGATTGGACTATGTCGGAATTCGGCGGTTAGCGTGCGTATTCCTTCAGCCAAGGG
>NW_008791077.1:0-210 GCF_000715545.1 Opisthorchis viverrini
TTTTTTCTAGATTTTCTTTAGGCCCTTTCATATGGCAAATGCAGTCACCCCATCCAGAGCTTTAGCTTCGTTGGACGCAATTGAAAAATTCAGTAAAAAGCCATATTGCAACCAGGTTTGTGAAATAATAGGTGTTTTTTATGAGCACGAATCAGTTAAGCCGACAGTTACATGACTGTCTCTCTGGGATATTAGAGCACTTTCGTCTCA
>NW_008791078.1:0-210 GCF_000715545.1 Opisthorchis viverrini
GTGCACTATCAACGTTTGCGCAAATTTCTGGATATAGGTTGTTTGTTGTACCTAATGCTAATGACGTTTGATATCCGCAATTTGAGTCGTGGGTTGCCGCTGCTACTGGAATCTCTCAGCGCCACCAACAGCCGGAGTTTGGGTACAGGAGTCACAGTGTCAGTGGATGTAGCGGCGTGTGCAGAGCGTTACTAACGCCGCGTGGAAAAT
>NW_008791079.1:0-210 GCF_000715545.1 Opisthorchis viverrini
AGTGAGAATCTCACGAAACTGCAGTAGGGACTGGCGAACCCGCTATCACTTGGCTATTGTTTTGAACACAACTATTTAGCGACGAGCACCTGGTCAGCAATGTGATCAACCAGCATTTCGACGGAATATAGCGCCCTTCAGTCAGGAGGTCCACATCACGTTCTCAAACGTGCAAAGTGATGTCTAAATGCAAACGAAACACATTTCTGA
>NW_008791080.1:0-210 GCF_000715545.1 Opisthorchis viverrini
CGACGGGAAGTTTTGTTTACCGGCCTCAATGGAGGCATAATTAGAACAGCTTTGAAAGAAATGTAAACATAGCAAATCAACGCCAAAGGCACTACCAAAATGTCCGGAACAAATGCAGTCGAAAATCAAGAAAGTATGGACAAGTATTCACTTAGACCATGAATGTTTAATCTATTGTTAATCCTATCTAAGTTTGGCGAATTATTTCAC
>NW_008791081.1:0-210 GCF_000715545.1 Opisthorchis viverrini
TTTTAAAAAAAACATTGCATTTCAAAAACAATGCTTCTTACATTTTGAGAAAATTAGCAATAATACAGCAGTCTCCCTGTTTTGCCGCTACAGGAGAACTCTGTCACGGGAAAAAAAGAAAATAGAAAACCTCATAAATGGACCACAAAATTTTGGCGTTGTTGGCCGTATGTTTCATCAAAGTGGAAAGTTACCCTCCGAACTCAGCAA
>NW_008791082.1:0-210 GCF_000715545.1 Opisthorchis viverrini
TTGTATTAGCTGCTAATGAGTATTTTCCCCCACATGCTTACAATATCTTGTTCAAAATAACAGAAGGTTGGGGAACATTCGGGGACCAGACGCACATCATCTGTCCCTAAATGATGAAATCGGTAATGGGTTGTCCACGGTTTCTGCAGACTTCGTGGTTAGTGCCATGCGAGGAGGGCATTCGCATTCTGGCTGGAGATATGTGCACGG
>NW_008791083.1:0-210 GCF_000715545.1 Opisthorchis viverrini
AACCATGAGTATGATATGAAAACTGAAAACATACCATAAACGTGTTGTGGAATGCAAACTATTGAAAACCAACCACTGCCAAGCCGCAGGGGATTGTGTACAAAAGTTTTTTGTTACCGAGGAACTGAGACTGAAACTAAGTAAAGTGTGCTGTCTTCATTGAAAAGGGCTCATTCACAAGGGGTATTACAGGGAATTTCGTCTAAAATA
>NW_008791084.1:0-210 GCF_000715545.1 Opisthorchis viverrini
CGCCAGCCATAATTCCACAATTAGTAGATACGATACCGGAGAAAGTAGCAAGTAATCCCAAACACCTGGATAACCAATAGTTCGACATTTCGACCAGGTAGATTGCACAGCCCCAAATATCTTGGGACATTACTTTGATTCAACGCGGTTTGGCAGGTATAACCCGCATGTCTATTCCAGCACATACGAAACTCAATGAAATCCTAAATA
>NW_008791085.1:0-210 GCF_000715545.1 Opisthorchis viverrini
AAATTCCGTGGTTGATGATAAACTTTCAGCCCATGGTAAACCTTCTACTCTGCATTCAAACCTACCTACTCTTCTACCGTCTCGTTAACAGAGCAGGTTGAATGGTATTGAAAACAGCTCCGAACACCCAACACAAACCTGAAACAGCGAAACGGAAGTGTAGAAATTCATTTGAGTTAGCGTGACAAAAATCCTCATATTTTATAGTAT
>NW_008791086.1:0-210 GCF_000715545.1 Opisthorchis viverrini
TTTGTCATCATAGTCTAGGAACACTGAGTTATTTGCAATTGAGCCCATAAATGTTTTAAGCGGAAACTCCAACCGATACCTCTACACTGCTCACAGTGGGGAACTGTTACGGCCCAGAGCCAATCCCGCACAAAGGTCGAGGCCATTTGTCTGCCCGGCATGAAGGCGAGCTCTGATTGGTAGAACGGTAGAACGGTGACAGCAACGGTA
>NW_008791087.1:0-210 GCF_000715545.1 Opisthorchis viverrini
GCTCAAGAGGCCACGGATTGTGTGATACCACGATGCGAGTTCCCGAGTCAATGACGTTCATGGTCGAATAGGTTGATGGCCAGCCGCTGAGTTGGCGATTGCGAGTTTAAATCATACTGTGCAATGTCAAAAATAATTAAACGAACATGAAACATTTGAACGACAATTCATAGCCGTTTTTCTTCCACGACTAGGTATGAGAAACGCATT
>NW_008791088.1:0-210 GCF_000715545.1 Opisthorchis viverrini
GATTTACTCACGCAAACAATGGCGCTCGGGTGTGTTTCCCATGCACAGCTGTTCCTTCCTGTTCCTCACCTGCGATGGTGAGGTGCTTATCAACAGCACCGAGTTAAAAAGTTCTTGAAATTTTCATTCAAAACTGTACTTAAAATTTCTATTAAAATTTTTATTTCATAGGCATCTAACCATCATTGGCCGTATCGGAAGGGAAAGACT
>NW_008791089.1:0-210 GCF_000715545.1 Opisthorchis viverrini
TGCAACATGTCTCCTGAGATTATCTAATCTAGAGCAGGTTTGCCCGCAACGCTCACACACGAGTTGGCCTTGCTTTTCATGCACCGTCCTTAAACGACGATCCAAATCTGATTTCCGGTGGAAACAGGCACTACACTCCTCTCATTGTTGATGTACTTCCTCGCCATGTGACCATTTCAGATGCTGAAAGAGAATCCCCCATGTCGCAAA
>NW_008791090.1:0-210 GCF_000715545.1 Opisthorchis viverrini
GATTTCGTTGTTGCTTGTGGTGGATTGAATTGGTAGATTAGGAAAGCCATGGTGACTTCGTGGGACGGTGCTGATTTATTTCTGAGATTACTTTTATGTCGCAACACGCGATTCTCCATTTCATTAATTTACTTTTGCACCTATATCACCTCATTCTTTTTGATCTGAACATGAACTCTCCTTGACCTTGTCATCAGACGTGTTGTTTAA
>NW_008791091.1:0-210 GCF_000715545.1 Opisthorchis viverrini
GTGATACAAATGACAGCTGCCAACATGTGTAATGAGGAACGTCGCCCATCTTTATCAAACATCGTCGAAATTCTTCAAAAGCCAGCCTGTCGCGCTGGTAGAGGCACAGTGGGCCGAATACAGCCAGTTAGCAGTGACATTGTCGGTAAATTTTGGCGTAACCGGTCTCCAAACGGACAGGATAATCTCTTGGGCAGGCTATATTTTAGT
>NW_008791092.1:0-210 GCF_000715545.1 Opisthorchis viverrini
AGCGGTCTGACGTAGGCCCCATAGAGCATGAACCTGTCTGAACTCGTTTTTGTAAGTTACCGTTTTCCTCTGGCTGAGGCTCGTCACTTGCTTGCACGTACGCCCCGTGTTGCGGTTAATTTTTTACACGTATGTTTGGTATGATATTCCCTAACAGGGTCCTACACCATTATTCTTCTGCTGAACTATTGGTCGAGCGTGTAACAATCA
>NW_008791093.1:0-210 GCF_000715545.1 Opisthorchis viverrini
TCTGATGTTCATTGGTACTAGCATGTGGAGTCGCCGGCTTAATTTCTATACCAGGATCGCGTATCTCAGATACGGGAATGGCTATTGCCTCTAATGTGAATAATGTGGTTGTGTTTCTCACGGTGCTCGGACTAACATATCAGAGTAAAGAGAACGGATACAGCGAAGGCGTATTTTCCTCTGTGTTATGAAGCCGAAGGTTACAAGATA
>NW_008791094.1:0-210 GCF_000715545.1 Opisthorchis viverrini
TTAAACGAAGCAAGTGGTGTGTTATTAATATAGTATCTATTATGTGCTTGATTTATCACCTCCGTTAGAATCACTGCAGCAGGTGGCCGATATCAAACCTGTTATCAGGAAGGCAGTCCCGTCGTTCTATAAGTAACACGCCGTATTTTCGGGTACTAAACTACACCGCCATAACCATGGAGATAAAATCCAATGAACCACTAAAATGGG
>NW_008791095.1:0-210 GCF_000715545.1 Opisthorchis viverrini
GGTCACCATTCAGACAAAGGTACTTTTGGCATGAACAGAAACAACGCTCCGCCCCGTTTCTTACTCGATAATGAGAACTTTTCGAAGACACACGGTCTCGTGCAACACTGAGTGAAAGTCCACGGACGAACAAGGACAGATTTCCATGGTTTGGTGACCTGTTTTGTTACCATCTAAGACATTGGTTAGCCGCCCTTCCTCTCAGTATCT
>NW_008791096.1:0-210 GCF_000715545.1 Opisthorchis viverrini
CAAGCGAATTAACCTGTCACCTTGTTGTTAACTCTGGAAAAATCCAAACTTTCCACCGAGCACTTTCATTGTCCAAAGTGGGTATCTATTGAAAGTGGAGGTCTGTGTTCTACTCAAGCATTCTGATTGATAAAGAGGATGGCCCTCATTTTAAATGATTCGAAAATCAACATTTTCCTCAATTACCATAGAGGACATCCAGGTAAGTAT
>NW_008791097.1:0-210 GCF_000715545.1 Opisthorchis viverrini
TGAAATGGGATTACAATGGAATCCGCTATTAATCGTTGTGACTGATAACACATATTGAGTGGCTTCCAGAAATTCATTTTGTTTATTGTCACTCTGTACAAGAGAGACATAAACGATCAATCATAGCAGCTTTGGAGTGCTGTGTTACAACACATCTACCACGACAAATGTAGGTAGGAAAATCTTAGTCCAACCGCTTCATCACAGAAA
>NW_008791098.1:0-210 GCF_000715545.1 Opisthorchis viverrini
GATTGTAGTAAGCGAGCACTAAGTTTGTTGCTCATCCACATTCATTCTTTCCTTAACAGTAAGGTCTCCAAGTAAATCATGGTTGTATGGCCGCGAGGCATCGGTGTTGATCACTGATGTCATTCCGTCGATTATGGTGGTGTTGAGAGCGTTCCCCAACTCCTGGGCCTTGAAAATCCACCAGCGTTCTTTGTGCTTCTTCAAGCTCCT
>NW_008791099.1:0-210 GCF_000715545.1 Opisthorchis viverrini
ATATTCTGGCTGCTTTTTCGTGGGCTGAAATCTACTGCTCCGGCAATCCCGAGTTCGGATTGTGCTCCTGAAGAATTTTCCTCAGCGTCATTCAGGGAAAATACGTGCTGGAAAAAATCCATTGTTGAGAGTGCTTATAAAAATTCGACAAAATTAATTTTACAAACTTCCCCTCCATTACGTGTCCGATTAATCTATGGACATAGTGTC
>NW_008791100.1:0-210 GCF_000715545.1 Opisthorchis viverrini
GACGCTCGTGCACAACAAGAATTTTATACGGCTAATTGCTAAGGAGAACCCCACCAAAGTGTCCACTGAAGCCGTACACTTGCGAAATTCTCCGGCACTGCAATAAGTTCATGTTCATTCAAAATATTTTTAGACACTTGCAGATGCGCTGGGTGCCCAGCAGGAAGCCCTTGACCCAAGTCATACTTTCTCCGCAGAGCAACACGATGA
>NW_008791101.1:0-210 GCF_000715545.1 Opisthorchis viverrini
TCGATGCTAATCAAATTCGTTCAAAAAAGTGCTTGGACATAACATGTGGCGCCTACCGGATACCACCTGAGCCAACCAACGCCCCTTCTGGATTTGGTTATCACCAAAGGAAGACACTTCTTGGATCAACCGTTAACTAAGGCTCCACTGGGGCATAGTGATAGCTGTATGTTGAGTATCAATATTGATATTGGGCCGACAACTCAGAAC
>NW_008791102.1:0-210 GCF_000715545.1 Opisthorchis viverrini
CTAATAGGGGATTCAGATTTCAAACTGAAATGGATCCCGAATACGCGCCTGGAGGGCGATGGGCTGGACGCTCGTTGTGCGGTACACTAATACGTATGGTCACATAATCTATGGACGGGACTGGTCTATTCCCATACATTTTCAACTGAAGTAGCCACACAATGCACCGTCCCTTAAGGAAAACTCACATTGAAGGCGTTTTGTGACCTC
>NW_008791103.1:0-210 GCF_000715545.1 Opisthorchis viverrini
TTTTTTTTAATAAACCGAGGTCAACCGAGAGAATAGCCGGAAGTGGTCACATGCATTGTTGTTCAGAATGTATCACCCACTGTTCAAGATGATCCAGCAGGATCCACCACGCAGAGTTTCGAAAGACAATCTCAACCATTCACGGAAATGAGTGACTGTTTTTTTGTATTCTTTCAAATTCAGAAGATTCACAACCACAGCGCATAGGGA
>NW_008791104.1:0-210 GCF_000715545.1 Opisthorchis viverrini
TGCTGAAAATTGATCATTACGCCGCGAAATACTATTTGTCACCGTGCGGCAAAGTTGGGTCCTATTATTTCTGACATAACTAGCACCCGACCTCTTTTACCTAAGTTGCGCCATTCCCACTGTTTCTTATCTAACCTCCATGTGCATCACTGAGACTGGCTCCCTTCTCGCGAACCTGATACCGTTTTCTTCCCTTCCCGGGTACACTAT
>NW_008791105.1:0-210 GCF_000715545.1 Opisthorchis viverrini
CCTGTGTATCAATCCGTGAATCCGTGTACTGATTTTGTGCTGACATGCATCTTGAAATATCTACTTTTGTGTTTAAACAGACTGCTCAGTATTCGCGCCATGCAGCAGATTTCATCAAAGCTAGATTTCAGGTCCCCTTTCACCATGCATAACAAAGGCATCCTCTGAATCCCCTCCAAACGAAATGTGGACGCACTTTTCATCATTCAG
>NW_008791106.1:0-210 GCF_000715545.1 Opisthorchis viverrini
AGAAGAGTTAAACATGAAATCTGTCGTGAAATAAACATCATCTGATTGATAGCTATCTAAACATCAACTATTCCCAAGACAACTAACGGGTATTTAGTATACTTACGTATACGCATGTCTACATATGTATGGGTGTAGATACCTCCATACCAGGGGTCCTTAACTAAGAACCTCTCGGTGAGTCATAGAAATGATTTGCATTATTTGATG
>NW_008791107.1:0-210 GCF_000715545.1 Opisthorchis viverrini
TCACAGGCGTTGACTGGCGGGCAAACCAGCCTTATGGAATGTACCATGTAACAGATTTGTGAGATAGCACAGACCATTTTAAAGCATTATTGACGGGAGCCCAAAGCGTTTGCCCATCTAGACGACATTCTAATAAACGGATGCATCATTGAGCAGCATTTGAATGCATTGGTGCTTGACGTTTGGAGCAGTTTGGACTACGATTAAACA
>NW_008791108.1:0-210 GCF_000715545.1 Opisthorchis viverrini
CTATGTGATTTTCACTGAGGTTTCTGTGCATTTTAAACGTTGTTTCTAATTCCCACATGAATTAACCTACATTTCTCCAGAGTTTTGAAACCCTTCTGCTTTAGTTGATAAGGATTTTGCGGCAGGAAACGTAGGCTTTCATTCCTAGTGTAAGTATGAATAAGTTGATATTGGGAGAATTGGGTTCACCATCAACGATTGTAGCGGAAT
>NW_008791109.1:0-210 GCF_000715545.1 Opisthorchis viverrini
GTTCGGCTTACGATTGACGTCTTAGTGATATGTTCAATCAAGTCCACCATATTGGCCCAAGTTCAGGCAACTGGGATAACCAACCATAACACAGTCTAAGGTGTTTTTGGTCAGTTGTATTTAGATCCTCTCGGCCGCTTTAAAGCTTTCTTGATCCGAGTCGGGTGTCAGTCACCTGGGAATCGGTAGGATGTATGCGCAGAATGGAGG
>NW_008791110.1:0-210 GCF_000715545.1 Opisthorchis viverrini
TGATGTTTCCGATGAAGACCACGCCCACCCAGTTGGGTCAATTTAAATCACTAGCGCTTACCTCAGATTTGTTCCTGTTGACAAATAGACCCCGGATGCAAGTGTTTCTCTATGGAAATTCCGTCATACGTGTCCCGGTTTCCGCAGCGGTTTGTGAGTTATGTAAAACAGCCGTGCATATGTCGCGCTTCTCTAGATTTCCGCTACTTT
>NW_008791111.1:0-210 GCF_000715545.1 Opisthorchis viverrini
TTACTGCCACTAAGCAGTCTTACCCCATGGTCAAAGTAGGCTTACCATAAGTGTATAAAACACCAATGTGAGCAGCTATAGCACATCACCTATCCCACACATAGTATTGCTCAGTGGGTGTCACAAACAGAGGCCACGCTTGCAGACTAATCACCATTTGTAGGGAACATGTTGATGTTTTGTTCTGACAGGCGATGATCTCTTTGATTG
>NW_008791112.1:0-210 GCF_000715545.1 Opisthorchis viverrini
AGCAATGCACAAAACTTAATGCGCCGTTCAATGGTGATGCGAGTGTTATCTCTGTGATTGATCCTTAGTTCCAGGTATGCACAAACACACCGTAGATAATGCAGCGTAATCATATCTACAAGTGGGTTATCAACACAAAGATATTCATCACAAAGGAAACGACCGTGCTCCCTACCAGAAACTTATTATAAAGCCTAATTACAATGACGA
>NW_008791113.1:0-210 GCF_000715545.1 Opisthorchis viverrini
TGAAACCAGTCAAGAAATCGCTATTCTAGAAACATTTAGGGAACAATCAGCGCATCTATTATTGGCAAATATATATCTTTTGACACAAAAAAATTCGTCAGGCTTAGAGAATTGGATGCCAAGTAGGCCTCTTTTTAGGGCAGACACAGAAGCTGTTAGCGATGCCTGTATCGGCCAGAACATTTAACCGGTGACGGGTGTCTGCTAAAA
>NW_008791114.1:0-210 GCF_000715545.1 Opisthorchis viverrini
CTAAGGCACCGGTTCTCGAAATGAAGACTTTTGTCATCGTTGCAACCATTCTGTCATCAAAACGTGGCATCTTGTGTTGTCTTGTTGAGACAGTTCCTCAAGAAATCATGTCGACTTCTTGAATGTTTTGCACACTCCAATCTGGGGCTGTCGATTAGACAGAAAGGACTGATGCAGTCAGATCATTCTGGCCTGATGCAGCTCAGTGGG
>NW_008791115.1:0-210 GCF_000715545.1 Opisthorchis viverrini
GAGGTCAGTCTACACCAATAATTTAGGGCGTCTGTACCAATGCAATTGCTGTAACATCTGACGGAGCGTTCAGACTCGGTCCACACAGGCCCTGATTACTGTTCTCAGGTTTTCTCTTCACGTTGCTTCGCGAAACGGCGTAAAACGAGCCCAGCGAAGTGCGGTTACAGCGCGGATCAAGCCCGTTCCTCCCTGACTGCCACACTGCGT
>NW_008791116.1:0-210 GCF_000715545.1 Opisthorchis viverrini
CGCTGATTTCACCTCATCGATTTTCGAAAAAGCTTCCAAAATGGGTCGGCCACCTACGAATGTAGCGCTTTGTTACCTACTGCGATCTTTATGGCTCATTTTGTGGGGGATGTACTCAACGATAATACCGCGCATTGACACAAACTACACGGAGTGGAGAAGTCTGTATGCGCGCTAGTTTGAAGATGCTGGCAGCGAACCGCGTTACGA
>NW_008791117.1:0-210 GCF_000715545.1 Opisthorchis viverrini
AAACTGCCCGAAATTTGTTCATTTGGCTTCAAGCGTCTATTAGGCTACCTGACCAACACGTGCAGAAGGGTGGGTTCATCGATCGACACAGTCAGAACGGTTACTGGGTCGTCGACCGAGACGCCAGAGAAATCATGAGATATGGTAAGAGCAAAACGCGAGGCTGCTTTCCCTTTGGTGTTCACTCATCAGAATATTTTCACCAGGATT
>NW_008791118.1:0-210 GCF_000715545.1 Opisthorchis viverrini
AACCTTGTGAGTGGCTTCCTTTATGAGAACTAGGGCGTGTTGCAAAATCGAGTGTAACGACTGCATTATGGTATATATAGGACAGACAGCCAGGGAACTTCACATCAGAATCGGAAAGCACAAGAGGAAAATAAACAGGCCGTCGAGAAACGCAGTTGAATATCGAGCGTTGCTAAAAGATTCGGCAATTGCAGAACATGCACTGGACAC
>NW_008791119.1:0-210 GCF_000715545.1 Opisthorchis viverrini
GCCAGTTAGTTCCGATGTGAGCTTCTCTTTTACAGTATAGACTACAGTTCCTCACAGTGACTATTGCTGCAATGCAGAAGAAGTTATGTGTCAAAATTTTGTCCAACGACGTATGTGGAATTCGACGGGCCTCTCAGTTACCACCGAAAAGAACATCAGATCACACAATTTCAGGGTTCAATCACCGAGGAGATCGAATCAGTCAAATAA
>NW_008791120.1:0-210 GCF_000715545.1 Opisthorchis viverrini
ATAAGGGTTGCTTCCTTCGAATAACATCAACTTAGTTGAGAGAGTCACACATATAGAGGAGCGAAACTCGAATCCACCACCCCTCTTTGATGTAGACTCACCGGAATTATCACGCTACATCAGGAGGACGGCCGTTTAATCGAAAGTGGTAGTTCTATGAACGAAATACCCATCCTTCAAAGCCCCATAACCACAAAATGATTACTCGCA
>NW_008791121.1:0-210 GCF_000715545.1 Opisthorchis viverrini
TGCGACCTTGAACGGCCGGTTGGGCGATACACGTCAGCTGAATTCACAGGACATCAAAGTCTTTATCGCAATGTTGCGGTCATTTTAAAAGCGCGTAAAGTGAAGTACCCTGTGATTTTGTAAAACAATATGTTCAACTGATAATAATTCATCCCCAATGCGTTAGTTTGTTGTGTAAGAATTCACCACCGTAGATTTCATAACAGGGCT
>NW_008791122.1:0-210 GCF_000715545.1 Opisthorchis viverrini
TGGCTGAAAAAGCAGGTTCCGAATACGAAGATCCAGAGAAGAACGTCCACATGCACATAAAAGCTTGAAAGGACTATCACAACATCAACACAAGTATATGTGATTATTCTGTGAAATATTATTATTATTATTACACTTGCCGAGTACCAGCAGCAAGAGAAATGACTAATCAATGAGGGTATGCAAAATGGAAAAGTATATACGACTGCT
>NW_008791123.1:0-210 GCF_000715545.1 Opisthorchis viverrini
CATTTTTGGATAACCAAGCAATGGCGTTGGTAGGATGTACTTTAAATATTTCTGTGCTATGGTACAAAATGACCTCAAACATATATGAACTATCTACAATTAACCCAGTGTAGGAATATGTTTACACGGAACACAGTCTTCGTGGTGCCACCCAAGTCTGAACGAAAGTAGGTGACGATAACCTCAGTGAACAAGCTCGTTGCGTGAAAT
>NW_008791124.1:0-210 GCF_000715545.1 Opisthorchis viverrini
TGGGTATTTTTGGGTGTGAGCTGAAGCGCTGATTGTTTCATACCAAACACTGTTAGGGCAAACTTGCTCTAACGTGACGAAATACCTATCGGGGGGACGGACACTAAAGTGGCTGCCGGCCCGGCAATGGGATTGTTAGAAGCACCTGACAGAAACGAAGTTCTGCACTACCGCTTTCCGTGGGTATTTGCAGAGTCAAGACCCCCACAA
>NW_008791125.1:0-210 GCF_000715545.1 Opisthorchis viverrini
CTGGTCGAAGATAGTGTCAATCCGAACCCAAAAATATGTAACCTCGTTTTTCACAGCATCGCTTTCGCACCTCGGCTCGTGACGATCAACCTGGAGGTACAAACAATGAATTATAAATAAGTATTGTTTCATCAAACCGTGACACACTACTAGTTGTCAGTTTGTTTGCGTAATAAAGCTGGTGAGTAAAGCTCAGATCATCAATCAAAA
>NW_008791126.1:0-210 GCF_000715545.1 Opisthorchis viverrini
CCGACATCATCATCGTCATCCGCATCCACGTCATCAACGTTATTCTCCTCATTATCATCATTCTCTTTATCATTCTTATCAGTATCATCATCATCCCTCTTATCATCCTCATCATCATTCGTGATATCATTCTCATTGACATGTTAATAATCAAAATTGTCAGCGTCATTACAATCACCATCAATGAACATCACCATTATCATCATCATC
>NW_008791127.1:0-210 GCF_000715545.1 Opisthorchis viverrini
ACCCTTCTATCACCTAACTCCCGCAATTATCCGCCGGGAGAATTAAGAAGTGCCGAAATAGACTATCCATCCGCGGGAAAAATGAATACTGTTCTCATCGGTGGCTGTCACACACTGCAGCTCATGGAAGTGGATGGTACCGGTTGATCGACCAAAAACGAGACCCACCATATTTTATAATGATTTACTAACTGACTGTCTCAGCATTGA
>NW_008791128.1:0-210 GCF_000715545.1 Opisthorchis viverrini
ATTAAACACTGATCTAGTTTTCGAGACAACCACGAGAAGTTGTAGCGATCCTCACCAACTATCCTGGAACGAGATTTGCATATAAGATCGTTTGGGGCGGGGCAGCATGTGATGCATTTTGAAAAGCGCTGAGAAACGAAGTTCACACTCTTCATTTGGTTTGTCGAAGGTCACTGGAAGTTGGGTGTGTTTGCGCGTGAAGGGCAATTC
>NW_008791129.1:0-210 GCF_000715545.1 Opisthorchis viverrini
TAGCGCTCAATACTAATCAAGTGGCTGTGAAATCTAAACTCTCCCGAGGTGATCGCAGGACATTGTTCACAGTACCGACGACACAGGTGAGCACTAGTTATTTCTGTGTGCGCCTTTTGGACAGTCTCAAACGTGCACCCAAGACACCTCGATGATTATTATAAATAGGCCCGCAAGTTACTTGCCAAAGTCGGCGGATACATCAATGAC
>NW_008791130.1:0-210 GCF_000715545.1 Opisthorchis viverrini
GAGAGACCCACCGAACCCCAAGCCACAGCTGTCGTGCATCGTATTCTCTGACTGGATATGCTGCACAAATCGCGGACTGGGCGTTCCTTATCTCACAAAAGGCGAAAGCGGTTGTGGATGGTTGACGTGTGGTGTTCCATCAAGAGAATATACCGCACTATCGCAATCGTCATCCGTGCTTCAATCTGGGGCGCTTTCTTCAACACACAC
>NW_008791131.1:0-210 GCF_000715545.1 Opisthorchis viverrini
ATAACCTGTTGTGGCGGATGTGTGAAAGTTCATGAGCTAGCTCGACGCAGGTCTGAAAGTCTGTCTATCTTGAAGCGACGCCCATTGGTTTCTCTTTCTTCTCATTCTTGTTTCCGCATTTATCCGTCATCTTCTTCGTCATCATCTTTATTCCTGACAAGTGGATTGCTGGACTCTATCTACCTAGTCTGGGCTCATTAGTCACGAATA
>NW_008791132.1:0-210 GCF_000715545.1 Opisthorchis viverrini
TACGTGTTCCTCAAAAATCTGACCGACGCTTGATTGAGTGATTTGATTTAGTGATGTTTGAGATGCCACAGTTCTGTATTTGTTTGGTCCCCTCAATCGCTCCGGTATTCAGCTACACAAACATGGGCGCTTAAAACTTTGAATTCATGAAGAGGTGTTTAATGTGCATGAGTTTGGCACAGTTAATCACATTATCTTTCTCGGGGTCGA
>NW_008791133.1:0-210 GCF_000715545.1 Opisthorchis viverrini
TTTCACCTCCTCGTATTGTTCCTCCAGTGCACGTATTTTTATGTCTTTCTGCGTACGCGTGAGAGATAATGACAAAGGGGAGCGACGTAAGGCAGACAGATCAGCTAATGCAACTTTAAGACGAATCCACTGTAGGCGAAAGTTTGAAACTATCACTAGAGTTACAACTACCGAGGTATGGAAAGACACATACTGCTGGTAAATTAGTGA
>NW_008791134.1:0-210 GCF_000715545.1 Opisthorchis viverrini
TTAAAATCCCAGCACAATTCTTCACAGACCTTGAAAGAACAATAATCAATTTTGTATGGAAAAACAAAAGACCCAGGATAGCCAAAACAACCCTGTTCAACAAGGCAACGTCCGGAGGCATCACCATCCCTGACCTCAAGCTCTATTATAGAGCTATAGTCCTGAAAACAGCTTGGTATTGGCACAAAAATAGACAGGTAGACCAATGGA
>NW_008791135.1:0-209 GCF_000715545.1 Opisthorchis viverrini
TAAATGATCCAACTCACCTCAGCTAGCGTGCGGAAACCTAAGATGGTAAAAAGCCAACGCGGAATGTATGGAACCATATTTTTCATCACGTTTTGAGAGCCTATTTGTTGGGCAGCGTTAGATTCCTTCCCTCAAACCCACAGAGATCACCATCCCACAGCTTACTTCGAACACGAAATGCGATTCCGTCAGCTATGTTTATGTTGGTC
>NW_008791136.1:0-209 GCF_000715545.1 Opisthorchis viverrini
CTCGGTTTTTGTGCGTAAACTAATCTCACTTACAGGGCCGAACCTCCACCGAAAATCCCCAAAGCTCACACTACCAACAATCTGGAAGTAGCTCAGTAGGAAGAATAACCTACACAGATAATGAGCTCGCTATTCGAGAAGTAGCCACTCCAGGAGCCAGTCAACACGTGATGGGAATTCTGTGATTAAAGGATGTATGGCGTTGGTTC
>NW_008791137.1:0-209 GCF_000715545.1 Opisthorchis viverrini
AATTTGTTGGCAAATGAGTGTGGAATTATTCTTCCAGTCCTGTACACTTCATTGTACCGAAACAGAAAACACCTTGACTCCAGAGCTTATATGAACACAAACGCTGTGAGACCTGTTGGTGTATGGAGACCTTGAAATGGACTTACACAGCCATCTTGCGCCAAACGACCAAGCATTATCCTCAAGCAGTCTGCATATTTTCCAATGCA
>NW_008791138.1:0-209 GCF_000715545.1 Opisthorchis viverrini
TACCGGTGTAGGGTGAATCTATTCCCCTTCTGTAATGTTTTCCTCTGTTCAATGAGGGTGGACCGTCGCAAACTTGCCTTAATTATCGGGGCACTAAACATAGATCAGGTAACAATCGTTGGAATATCGTCACGAACAACGAAAAATCCTTGCGCCACTCAAACCGCTATTTTGAATAAAATCACTGAGCTCTATTTTTAAATAAAAAT
>NW_008791139.1:0-209 GCF_000715545.1 Opisthorchis viverrini
AGTACCCACCGTTACACCAGAAGTCAGAGGAACAATTCAATGCTAACTGGGTCCATCTGGACAACCACAAGGTTTTGAACAACAAAATACTCGCAAAGAAAATGAAGTGTCAAACTAAAAACTGGAAGAACCCCTGAGTGGCACCTCGTGACCACGGCGAATGTCACCTACTGTTCTGCACAGATGAGGCAAGCCGTGCCAACCATTGT
>NW_008791140.1:0-209 GCF_000715545.1 Opisthorchis viverrini
CTTTGCGCAGTAGAACTATCGACTCCCTGTTCACATAAAATCCCTATAGTTCTTTGCACCTCAGTATTGCAAACGGGCATAATTACTTATACCTCTAAACATTTCACAAAATTCATCAAATTTAGCTCGAGATGAAGGCAAGTTGACCATTAATTTGCCTTTTGTACGAACGTTTTACATATATATACCTATATATGTATATATGTAGG
>NW_008791141.1:0-209 GCF_000715545.1 Opisthorchis viverrini
TCCATGAGGAGGGAGCCGTGCACCTCTTAGGTCTTTTCGCTTGATTTCGCAGGATTCTACGACGGTCTCATCATGTCATAGTCTCGCTGCTTACATGACTCCCGAATAATTGGACAAAATGTAGTATTCATCATTACGCCAGTTGCTCTTTACTTCGGGGTTGGTTGCCTCAAAGTAGCGATGAGTCAATGAGACGAAGTTGACCGCCC
>NW_008791142.1:0-209 GCF_000715545.1 Opisthorchis viverrini
GTAGAGTATGAAAGATCCTCAGAAAATAGTGGAACTTGAGACACTGTTGAAAAAAATCGTTGCGGTTACCAAGTAAATTTCAGGATGAATCACAATGGGACTTTTCATCGATTGTGGAGTAACTAAAAGCCGGTTCGATACCTGATCTTCTGCCTCATATGGAACCAGTTTAATACGACTGCTCATCAGCCTACTGCGCAGCGGAACAA
>NW_008791143.1:0-209 GCF_000715545.1 Opisthorchis viverrini
CAGGGGCGGCCGCTTTACTGGCGGCTTTTGAATACTGGGAACCAGGGGAAGTGTGGTTTACCGTTTGAACAGGAAAGCGAAAAAATAACATGCCTTGTGAAAGTTTAGTGATCTTTGCAGCTAGCAGGAATAATAATTCCGGTCCGTTGAACTGCATCTTGCACACAATATAGATCACGGAAATTGGCGTCCTGGACACTCAGGTTAAT
>NW_008791144.1:0-209 GCF_000715545.1 Opisthorchis viverrini
TAACAATCGCTGATGGTGATCGACACAAGGTTTGAGTGTGCACCGATGGGGCAGATTTCAATATTGGAACCTTGTAAGACATGCTTAAAAACAAGGAACTCAGTTTTTAATGAGTTAATGCATATAGGTACTATATAGCGGAATCTCACCAAGGTAGAAGTTGGGTGGCATATTTAGTGACAGCATCAACGCATCTTCCGGGTAATGGT
>NW_008791145.1:0-209 GCF_000715545.1 Opisthorchis viverrini
AAAATAAATCAAAATGAATGCTTCAACAATATCCACCTGAGTTCAACGAACATTCCGGCTGCAGAGATGTTTCGGTATACAGTGGGATTCCCAGCAGAGCAACATACAGTTCTTGGCCACCAGTATTTAGGATGTGAATAGGTGACTTGTCCTCCTTGTTGACACTCGCTCTCAAGACACGTTGCTATCAGGAAGGTCAGATTCCTGAA
>NW_008791146.1:0-209 GCF_000715545.1 Opisthorchis viverrini
GATATGTCTAGGGGTCAAAACTGTTTTTTGTTTCGAAAACGCCTTGTCAAGCATCATATTGAGCTATTGGTAGCCCAGGTGCGATGTCTGGTTATATTTATAAGGTGACTTTAATCTGTTCTCGAGCAAATGATGATAAGCAAGCAACTAGCCAATTTTGATGAATAAATCTGAAGCCAACTGAAGTACATCCAATCAATATCAAGCAC
>NW_008791147.1:0-209 GCF_000715545.1 Opisthorchis viverrini
ATTGTCGCATCAGCGATCGATAGCCAGCTAGTCGAGCCTTTCTGTGTTCATTCTCGGATTCGAGTATTTCTGAATGAAACGTTTATGCAATGCTTCTCAGCATCGATCAGTTTTACTTGTGCGATGAAATCTTGATTTGTTAAAGTGAGCTTTCTGATAACAAGATGGTGTTACTAAAAATTATTGATCGCGGGAAGATACTATCACAC
>NW_008791148.1:0-209 GCF_000715545.1 Opisthorchis viverrini
ATATATATATATAATGCGATTCACTTCGGTTGCTTTAAATCGTCATCATACACGAAGAACTTTGTTTAAATGAATGATGGCCAATCACTAACACGGAGTCCGGAAAATGTGGGACCTACAGGCACGCCGCAGGAAGCACCTCGATACATGATCGATCCTCACTGGTCGAATGGTACTAACGGTACACATCATATTATCTCAGAGGACGT
>NW_008791149.1:0-209 GCF_000715545.1 Opisthorchis viverrini
CCCTCTAAGGGTTGTCAATTGTTTACATCCTCGACAGCGAAGCACTAAGTAAAATCAAAATGACGTCACTGGGACCGAGATCTAGAACCCACTTCATCGAGCAAATATCAGGCCACCGTCATCTACGAATCCTCATGCTGCGCTGTACTGTCAGCGGAATAGTGCTTCGCCCCACGAGGCGAAACATCTTGAAAATGTAGTTGCATTGC
>NW_008791150.1:0-209 GCF_000715545.1 Opisthorchis viverrini
GCTGTCTTTGATGATGATGATGATGACCAGCGAACTGGTTCGAAAAGGGAAATGTTGAGCGCTTTGGCCTCGGCAGTCTGATCGTAATTTACTCCCCGTGCTTCCCACAGGTCGCGTTACAGCTATGCGTCGAACAGGTGCTATACCTGAGTGCGTATCTGCACACGCGATTTGACGAGCACTAATGTTAGAGATGAAAAACTTAACAG
>NW_008791151.1:0-209 GCF_000715545.1 Opisthorchis viverrini
GACTCCAAATATTTTGGTGATTCTATAGTGCTTTTGAGAAAGTGACTAAATTCGGTAGCAGATGAGCAATGCAATCACCACCAGTACGTGGTACTATTCTTGCGGCAGCTAGAAAATGCGCTCGTGTAGGAATAATTACGCATCCCACGGTAAGAATCATAGCAGGCAATAGGGTGGGAATAGGCTCGGATGTCAATCCAAAGCACGTG
>NW_008791152.1:0-209 GCF_000715545.1 Opisthorchis viverrini
AAACTGATCAAAGAAAAATGACGCTTCCACCATGTTTGTCAGTATTGTCGGTCGGGAATGCGTGCGCCTCAAACTCAACTCACTGGCAGGAAATCAATTTAAATACTTCATTTTTGCGCCCGGCCTCCAATCGTACCAAGATGCAGAAATCAGTATCTGATTGATCCGCGGAGCTGGACGAACCCGGAAATGACGTCGAAGAGCCTCAC
>NW_008791153.1:0-209 GCF_000715545.1 Opisthorchis viverrini
GAGTGTAAGCTTGCTTAGCTACAGTGTGTTTTAACCAGGTTACGCGTGAAAATAACTTGCCCTGTATGAACCAGGAACGCATCGCTGTCGTCGGTGTGACTATTTTGGTTGTAAGAAGCCTCTTTGTGGGATCTACTGGAGAAACGAGGAGAGCCATTCGCTGCGAAGTCTTTTATGAACAAAAACACTAAGAAGGGCGAAACCGGTCG
>NW_008791154.1:0-209 GCF_000715545.1 Opisthorchis viverrini
TAGACCCATTCACAAGTATATTCAGTATATTAAACAGCATTCAAGAACGGACTGAAATTCAGCGTTTCAGAAGCTTGGTAAATATATCCGATACACCATGCGGTACTAAAACTTTGTCCTTCTAGTTCCTCTATCATCTGTAGAACTGCTTCAAAAAGGTTCTTTGTGAACGTGTTTCGTCAACATGCCTATGGTTTCCGGTCTTACTA
>NW_008791155.1:0-209 GCF_000715545.1 Opisthorchis viverrini
TTGATAGTCCCTTGACGTTATTCAATTTCCTCGGCAATAGTGTCATGGGTCATAATTTTGGGTGTCCCAGGTCTTGTGTTTGAAGTAAGTGTAGGGAGTAGTATACGTGCCTTTCTTCATCGGCGTCCATTTTGTCTGCCTCACTTCCGCCATCCATGCCTTGACATGTAAACGCCCATTCATGTGGTTGGCCTTAAGCGCTACATAGC
>NW_008791156.1:0-209 GCF_000715545.1 Opisthorchis viverrini
TTTAAGTTCATCTTACGGGTAACAATCCTACCGGGGATGACTGAGTCCTCTTCATTGCCACGACTGCAAACCATGTTGTTATCTATAGTCCGCAACCCGCGTTCTTCTGGCCTTGAGCCCACAAACAGCTGATCATCACGCGCTTAGCTGGCATCCGTCCTTCAGTCACGATCCACATCATGGTAGTGCACATTGTAGCCACACATGTT
>NW_008791157.1:0-209 GCF_000715545.1 Opisthorchis viverrini
GAGATGAAAATTTGAATTTTAGTGGGCGTATTGAGTATTACATATGATATGGCAGGGGGCGTAAGACGTTCTCGCTGCGCAGTGTTCAGCGAGATTTTGATCTCTCGAAGCGAGGGGAAGATATAAGTTAGGTTATCGATGTATCACTGTAAGTGAAGCCGCCGACAAACTGGGAATACTTAGTGTATAAAGTGAACACTTCATCGGGG
>NW_008791158.1:0-209 GCF_000715545.1 Opisthorchis viverrini
CCAGCAACCTTTCCTAATCCCTATACATACATCGAATCGGGCACACTGTTTTCCCTAACGTGCGTCGAACGCTATCATCACCGAATGCATGCCAACATGTGGCATGAGTGTTAGCGTCAACTGGAGAGGCCCCCGCCTTCGCAGATTTGGCATAATATAAATCTACTGACGTTGCTGGGTGAAACGTTAGTTGCACTAATACGCATATT
>NW_008791159.1:0-209 GCF_000715545.1 Opisthorchis viverrini
TAAGTTTCGTATGCGAAAATCGCGACGGATTGCCTGAACGGTTGCAGTACACATTAGCCTCCTATTATTCTCGCTCGGTTACGAAAGACTTAAAACGCTCGCACAGAATAAACCCAAATCATGGATGCTAGTTTTGGGTAATTGGGACAGAAGTATCGATGTGGATAGAATTCTAACCAACAAGTGCAGATCTCGGCATATTGATCAAG
>NW_008791160.1:0-209 GCF_000715545.1 Opisthorchis viverrini
CCTTATTGATGGTGACAGATTAATCTGTCCGTGAAGCGGAGGGAATGCCCAACTACATCCCGGCACCGATTTCATCAACAGAAGTGGTTACCATCTTGGAAAAAACAAGAGTGTGGCTAATACTCTATTGTCCTATTCTTTCGGGCTTATGTTTGCGTTGGTATCGATACTTGCTTGCGTCGACCGAACGACTCTCTAACTGTATAACC
>NW_008791161.1:0-209 GCF_000715545.1 Opisthorchis viverrini
CCAATCGCCAAGCGGTTGACCATGACCATTGTTAAACACGGTCTAAACACCTTTGAAGGCGAAGAATCTGGTGTTTAGTGGACAACAACAGCTGTGGGCAGTGGCAATGGAGTCAGGCAGTTACGCTTTGCGCAGCGAAATGTCCGGAGGCCAGCCGCTCCTAGTAACTGATTATCACAACACTTGGACGGATGTGTCACGTGCAGGAC
>NW_008791162.1:0-209 GCF_000715545.1 Opisthorchis viverrini
CGGGAAACCACATCACGTTGCCACAGATTGACTGGCTTATCAAGTGCTGAGTTTTCAGATGGGAGTTTCGGTCATTGCATGAACCTATTCTTCCCCTGAGTTACTTATAGATGATTAACATAGTTTTGGGTTTATTTTCCTTGGTTATCCAAGGACGATAATGGCTATGCTTCCATATCTATATACCCTGACTAGCTGCCTTGCTGAAC
>NW_008791163.1:0-209 GCF_000715545.1 Opisthorchis viverrini
TCAAAATACTGAGTACTCGTTTGAATGATAAGACGCCCGTGTGCTCGCGTGAAAGCGCAGCGCTCAGCGTGTCTCTGTCTGCGTGAGTATAACCGTTGAAGTATACCTATACTTACACGCATGATTTCCCACAAGGGCAAATACACAATCGTTGAAACTGCGGTCACATGAGTGTGAAGATCCTGGCTTTCGTTTTGTCTGGAACTCTT
>NW_008791164.1:0-209 GCF_000715545.1 Opisthorchis viverrini
CTAAAGACCGCCTCTTTCCATCCAAAGTTTCAAGTGATCTGATACAATATCCCGTAATTCACTTAATTCAGCCAAGAACATCTCGTCCTTCCATGAACTTGTGAACAGCGGTCAAACTTCTGCTATCTGGAAAACGAAAACTCTGTGGGGAAATCGGACCAATCAGAATTTAGTGTTCACGAACCGAACCTACTCGAGAATGTAAATCT
>NW_008791165.1:0-209 GCF_000715545.1 Opisthorchis viverrini
TTGTCTTCTGAGACAGTTGGCCAACCATGAGTACGTACTTACTAAATTTATAACAAAGGTAACTTCTGGGTAAGGTTAATCACACATTGGAGATCTACTACCAAGTAACGAAGGGCGATGAACTTGACGAACTGACGCGCAACAGCCTGCAAAATATATGGGTAACTATAAAGTTATTATTGAACGATCCCAGGGGAGGTGTAGCACTA
>NW_008791166.1:0-209 GCF_000715545.1 Opisthorchis viverrini
GCACGAAATTTTCTCATGCACTTGAGGAACAAACATGTTAGTAAGATATCGGAATTTGAAAAGTAAAGGCAGAAATTAGGACAATCTTTCAACACTGTTCTCAATGTTTGCATATGAAACATCAGGTCCACTGATTTGAGATCTATTTGGAAATCCCACCTACCTAGCGTGAGACACTATTGGGCTTGTTTCCCTTAAATATTTACCAA
>NW_008791167.1:0-209 GCF_000715545.1 Opisthorchis viverrini
AGGCCTACTATCACATGCGAAATAAAAATACCGAGCGTCTACGTTTGAGACGAAGACGAGGTTGTCACACGAAAACCAAGGGGTGGTTTCATACAATGTCAGCTGCTTAGGAGTCTGTCCTACGGATCGGGCTGGGGTTAGGTTGGAGGTTAACAGGCGAATTCATGTTGAGTACCCGGGGGTTCGGAACTCACTCGAATAAGCCTGTT
>NW_008791168.1:0-209 GCF_000715545.1 Opisthorchis viverrini
GTAATGTCTTCTGGTCCACTCTCACCATGTTCAACCAAAGCGCTGTCTTACTTTCCTCTGAATGACATATGGAATTTGCCAGTTTATGAAATACGGCTTTCCAGTATGTACACCAATATTCTGTTGTGAGCTTTTCGGGACATCAGATAAGTGGTACTGAGGTACATCATGTGACCTTCCGATATAATGCTCTTCTCCATTCGATCAGC
>NW_008791169.1:0-209 GCF_000715545.1 Opisthorchis viverrini
GAGCCATCTCGGCTCAGCGCCCGAGTACTATTAAGCTCCCCTTGGGAAACTTGAAACGTTAGGAACACCTCCGACTGATCGCTATTAGCCATATTTCTCACAAATTCTAACACGTGTGTTGGACCAAGTAAAGCCAATTTGGACCACTCTCTCCTCATAAATACTTCTAGAAACAGGATAGTGTAATGCAATCCAGTTTCAGCAAGTCC
>NW_008791170.1:0-209 GCF_000715545.1 Opisthorchis viverrini
TAGTTTTGATAAGTCAAACCAAAAGCACCTATATTCAAAGTGAATGAAAACTCAAAAAACTCTATCGCTAACATATTCAGATTATTAAAAACATTTCAGAATGCCCAAAGCATACTTAGGCCCTCAATTTACCCAAAAATTGAAACAAGGTGGACGACATAAAAGTCAGGGAAGCAAGTAGCTGATTGGACGCTTAAGAAATCAATCAA
>NW_008791171.1:0-209 GCF_000715545.1 Opisthorchis viverrini
CTCAACACGGTCAAGTGTTGAATGTACTATTTCGACGGTCACGGGTTTGGTTCCACACTCACTGACTGTTCGTAAGATGCACAACTCTGATGATTCCCAGTAAGAATGAAATGAATTCGCGGTGCTTCTCAGATTTTGGGCATAAAATACCTCTGTTTACATGAATAAATTTCCACACACAAAATTCCAAAGATTTTTTACACTATCAA
>NW_008791172.1:0-209 GCF_000715545.1 Opisthorchis viverrini
GATATTCATTTCCAGCCTGGCTGCTGGATATATAAATCCACAAAGTCTTACCCCTTCATTAATTTGGATGCCTGGTAAGTTGAACATTATCTCGATAGCCCATTAGATCTCTGACATTTTGGTTTCCCACTGGAACTCTGTTTCTTACGAGCACTATCTCGTAAATATACCTCACACTATTAAACGCAAATTTGTGATATTCGGAAACT
>NW_008791173.1:0-209 GCF_000715545.1 Opisthorchis viverrini
ACAACACAGTTGATGACATGAAGTTGAGTGAAATTATGTTTGAAAATCCGAAAACCGCTGATGTACATGAGGAACTGACACGCTCATCAGAAAACGCAGATTGCTTGAGAGCTCAGCGTTCAGCGTGTCGGTGTCCCGATCATGTGATTTCGGTCTCCGGTGCTTGCGGAGGGATTTCATAAGCGCTCTATCTATGTCAAGCATTATCC
>NW_008791174.1:0-209 GCF_000715545.1 Opisthorchis viverrini
CATCATCATCATCACCCTCATCATCATCGAGAGCATGACATCGGAGTTCAACAAAGATGCTTCGCTGCCCGTGCAAACAGAAGGCATATAGCGTTGCTGGAATGGTGATCTCCTGTAGCACGTTTCCTCACAGACAAAGCGACCTACATTCGCTTAATCTGCGTAAAAGGGCATCCAATTTGAACGTCACTCAGGCTGATTTGCTGAAT
>NW_008791175.1:0-209 GCF_000715545.1 Opisthorchis viverrini
GCTACAGCAGAAGATACCACGAGGAAGGCAGTTGCTTCCTGTGAAATTGCATCACTTCTTACGAGATTTATAGCCAGTACTCTCTAATCTGTGTCTTGTTGTGATCGTTTACACGTTGGGCTTTCCTTGAATGGCGTCTGGACGTAGGTGCGTATACGTAACCAGCTCGCAGCCTTATGCGAAGCTTCCTCTTGAGTGGAACAAATGCA
>NW_008791176.1:0-209 GCF_000715545.1 Opisthorchis viverrini
GCTTTTCCTGATCTCATCTACGAAGTGAGTGAGAAATACGTTTCGCACGTATATCAACACAACCAGACAATTTTGAAATCCAAAATACAACACAGCGTAACAGGTAACACGTTTGTATTCCAATTGGCGTATATGTATGACATCTACATAAGTAAATGAAAAAATTCAAGTTCTTCGCAGGTAGTGTGTTCTTCAAATATAACGTTGTG
>NW_008791177.1:0-209 GCF_000715545.1 Opisthorchis viverrini
ATAGGCCATAACTCATGATGTCTGGGCTGGTAGCTGGCGTTCGTACAAAAGTACAGAGGAAGTTCGCTCAGTGCGTTGTAGCTTTAAGGCAGCTCCTAGGTAACCTAGTATAGCCCAATTTCATTACGAGTTCCCCAAGGATCGTCTGCTATTTTTAAAGCTATATGAAATAACAAAAAAATTATCTGAAAATGGACATTTGTATGAGT
>NW_008791178.1:0-209 GCF_000715545.1 Opisthorchis viverrini
GTAATGTTGGTGAATAGCACAATAACAACCTATAATGCAGTACGCAGACTGAGTTACTAACCCATTCATTGGAATCCATTGGCGACTCGCCAAAGATTATTGCTCGCGGATGACTTCCTGCGAATTGATTGTAGACCTATGGGTGAGTAGAAAATGTCCCCGATCTGGTCTTTGTGCACAATCTAACCTGTGGCATTTTGACAAAAGCG
>NW_008791179.1:0-209 GCF_000715545.1 Opisthorchis viverrini
ATTCCAACGTTGGCGGACTTATTCTGACTGAGGTTGTTCCCGATCCAGACGACAAATGACCCCACGGTTTATTTATCCAAACATGTCACTCGAATTCAACAAAATCATGCAATTGTTTTATTAAATTTCGTTTGTAGTCCTCGAGGCAATTCGGTGTACGTTAACCATATTCAAAAATAGATCTCTTCAAATCCACTTCAGTCATGTGA
>NW_008791180.1:0-209 GCF_000715545.1 Opisthorchis viverrini
CTAGTGGCACAATAAAAGAAGCTCATATGAGTCGCATCCGAGTGACGAGTGACGAGTGGAACCGGACGTGATATTTCTTTCGGAGTTTATCTGCATTGTCTATAATTGAATCGAGTGCCACAGACGAACTTGACTTTGACTCTTCACCATCATCAAAAGTAGCTCCTCAAACGGACAAATTCAATTTTCATGGGATAAAATTACGATCC
>NW_008791181.1:0-209 GCF_000715545.1 Opisthorchis viverrini
TTTATGCGACAAACGCCATTGAAACTATGGTCCTATGGCGTCGACAACAGGGGAGCAAAGATGTTCACACTATTTAACAAGGGGAAACATATACGCCGCAAGTCACCAGTTACTCCCGATTTTCATCTGCTTGCAAATGCCGATTAAATCAGTAGATGCAGGATTTTTCGCGGAGTCTGTAGAACATGTAATTTGCGCAACCTAACTTG
>NW_008791182.1:0-209 GCF_000715545.1 Opisthorchis viverrini
GGCAGTTACTGTCAAAGTCCGTAACGTAACACTCACCCAACCCAACATCCATGAATCTGGCCTTTTTACTTCGCAAAGTTAATTTGACTTTGATCCGTCCTATCCACGACGGGTATGCAACAAGCAATTATACGACAAGCACATCAAACCACATGCACCAAGTGCCTGATAACACAAGAGCTTATACGCAGAGAATGGCGGCCCTCATA
>NW_008791183.1:0-209 GCF_000715545.1 Opisthorchis viverrini
ACCTGGGCAGTATCCCAGTTCTCGTTCTTCCTTATGGTGGCATGGCAGTTGGACATCGAATGGGTGCCACAGCTGAACTATTTTTTCCGGTTGACGCTCAGCCTGGTACGTGTAGTCTAACGTTCAACCACTACGCACAGGCTACAATTTTTGTACTTGACGGTAACCTAAGAGGGATCACACACCTAACCATACTGAGGGGAAGTACT
>NW_008791184.1:0-209 GCF_000715545.1 Opisthorchis viverrini
GCATGCTGAACGACTACATATCCAGGAGAACAACCCTATACTTTACGCGTAAAAAACGCATGCCAAAGGATGGGGTGACTTTCGTCTTGGTATGACGGAAACAATTTTGTTTCCATATTCCAGATCAAGAAGGATTTTGTCAACCGATATTTGAGCACCAGGAGTTTGATGAAAATTCAGCGGTCCTCTCATTATCCTGTCGATCACCA
>NW_008791185.1:0-209 GCF_000715545.1 Opisthorchis viverrini
ACACACACGCACACTTATGACCTCAAGGTTTCGGGCTCTCTCACTGTCCTACATCATTTGGGCGGTTTATTTTAAAGCACTTGTAGTTTAAAATATATTTTCTGAGTCTATACCAGTTAGAAACAAAGTTTCTTGTCGGATAACTGAAATTTATGAACTATGGTTCCACTTTGTGCTTGGATATTTGAATATCCATCTATACCGACAGT
>NW_008791186.1:0-209 GCF_000715545.1 Opisthorchis viverrini
TTTTTCGAGGCCGGCTTTTTACTAACTATTGTTTTATTATATATTTTTCCAACCTGTAATGTTTTGCACACAGGAAATCCAAACACTCAAAAGAGATGCTGTCAAAATATCGGGAAGCGTAAATTTCGCAATCAACCAATTTCCTATTCAACCAAATACATCAGAATCATATGAATTGTTAACGGAGAACGCCTTCCACTTTTCACTCT
>NW_008791187.1:0-209 GCF_000715545.1 Opisthorchis viverrini
TTGTAAGGATTGAAACAAGCGGCGATTGATTATACCAGCCAACAGATGGCCTTTAACCGGTAGGCTCAAGTACATTGGCTTCTTTCCAACGGGCGCGATAGGCGAGTGTACAGGGCGGTCGTATATATTGTTGGTTATAAACCTCTATGTTAACCATTTTCACGTAGCACGTTAGCAGAATACTGCCGTTCGGAGTGCAGTGTATCAGC
>NW_008791188.1:0-209 GCF_000715545.1 Opisthorchis viverrini
ACCTGGCTTATTTTGGCGACTGCCGATACAGTGGTTTCACGTTGCATGAACTATCTAACGTTTGCCATTTAACTTGTGTGATTAGGTGTCTGTATGTGGCACCACTGAGCATTGATGAACTCTAGTGAACATTTTTGGGAAAGAAAGCTTACTCTGAGACCTTGGCCCGTTGGAAATTTATTTATCTATTCATTATTATTATTATTATT
>NW_008791189.1:0-209 GCF_000715545.1 Opisthorchis viverrini
TAAGGTCCAGTCTCTTCGTGACGGCCTAATCGGCACGGCCTCTTGATCTGGGCACATTCTTCGGTGAAGGTACCCGTTGCACAACCGAACGGTTGCTTTCTACTTGTCATTGTGGATTCGCTGATGCCAGCCCACACGAACTCTGTCCTGCCATTGCCCGAGGAGGTCGCGTCTCAACCGAACGCCCTTCCTCGGCCTGGGCAACCGGG
>NW_008791190.1:0-209 GCF_000715545.1 Opisthorchis viverrini
CCTTTATCCTTCCAATGACGTGATTCAGGTGTTCCTGATTACTGGATCTGACTTGACCTCATTCCTCCCCCATTCATTTACTTAAACCACCTAAGTGCTTTTGACCTCCAATTGTTTTGCTCATCTGTGCCCGGCACTCGCCTTCCCACAGGATACTTGTGTTTTAGCATGTGTCTGTACAAAGCTGGCCCATTCCCCCATGAGTGTTC
>NW_008791191.1:0-209 GCF_000715545.1 Opisthorchis viverrini
TGCCTGGAAAGTGAAGAGAGGCCAGCTTCGGAGACCAAAAGTGACAGCGGACGGCCTAATGGCACCTGGCCACCAAAGGAGGTTCAAAACGGAAGGCACACAACATTGGCTGAAACGGACAGCTATTCATCAAGTCAATGAAAGAGAATGCTCGACCTCCGGGAATTGGAGACATGCACAGAAATGTCTGTCGCACTTCGCCACCCGAA
>NW_008791192.1:0-209 GCF_000715545.1 Opisthorchis viverrini
ATCGTGCTTCTGAGAGATGAATGAACGTTAATCATATTTAGTCGGGCTTCTGTGGCGCGCATGAACGCTTTCAACAATTCGATTTAATGATTGACTATCCTGAATATTTGCCGAATTTCCTAATCAAATTTTGGTGGAGGTTTAAGGTCCCAGTGGATTCCGACCATCATTGTGTTACGCTTAGGATTTGAGCATTTCTGATAGATAAA
>NW_008791193.1:0-209 GCF_000715545.1 Opisthorchis viverrini
TTCTGCCAGTGCATAATCTAATTCGTCTCGGTATATTGCGGCAAGGCCACCGCATCAGAGTTCATGAAACTAGTGTCGGCGCTACAGAATGCCATCACGCGGAAAACTAATTGCTCAATCGTGATCTGATCCTGATCTCATATCACTCGCCATATGAAGGCCTTTTCCGGCAACGTATACAGCCAAACGCAAGGGGGACCGCAACGACA
>NW_008791194.1:0-209 GCF_000715545.1 Opisthorchis viverrini
CATCATATACAGCCGTACAACCCATACCGCGAACACTCAGTCAAGAAATCGGGATAGAAACTGATAGCATGCACGTCACTAACACCGGTTGGCTGCAATATCGTGCTTTTTCCCCAGTCAACTGTAGGGTCGTTTAGATAGACTCCATTCTAGAACGCGAACAACACCGAGAGCTCTATAAGGAGAACCAGCTCCGAACGTAACTGGAC
>NW_008791195.1:0-209 GCF_000715545.1 Opisthorchis viverrini
TTTTTTGGATTCTTGAGAGAAAAACGTTATCTTATTAGTTATCTGTAAGCAGAATCTCGCATTGCATTCCGAAGCATGAATTTTAGCTGCAAAATGGAGCTCATTTCAATCCTGCTATATTTACATTTCTTCATTCTTCCTCAGAGCGCGTAAACCTGCAGTAACACTGTGCGATTCTTTCAGGTGATTTCAGGCGATCAGTTTATCAA
>NW_008791196.1:0-209 GCF_000715545.1 Opisthorchis viverrini
TGAGTACCCGAATGGCTTTGTGCGGGCATGTACCATTATCCAGTCAGTAACGGAAGTGGACGGGCGGCGTTACTGTGATCAGCAGCCCTGTCCACGTTGGATTCTCTGTCCAGCGCCAGTGTCTCATCATATACGTAGGCATGGGCCTGATCTTACGTTCTGACACTCGAACATCCTCTATAGGTCCCGGTCAGACTAGTCAGGGAAGG
>NW_008791197.1:0-209 GCF_000715545.1 Opisthorchis viverrini
CAAGATAATTAAAACTCGGCTTTAACAGGACTTCGCTATTACGTGAAGTCATAATTGTCTGTTGACAGTGAATGAAAACGTTTTGCATCAAATCATATTGTGCCTGCAAATAGCACAGATTAGATGGTAATGAACAATGAACAACCCATAGTTCCATGATCCTAATTGCTATTTCAAGGTGGGTACGTACTCCATTTGACTGGATTGCA
>NW_008791198.1:0-209 GCF_000715545.1 Opisthorchis viverrini
AGCTTCTGCCCTGTATTGACCAACGATTTGTCTCTTATCTTGGGGCCTGCCTGTTGCACGTCACCCGAAAATGTGACGTACACGCACTGTCCGGAATGGTTCATTTTGATGACCAAGCAACCGCCTGAATATGCCGACGGCCGCCTTAAAGATCGGGCGCATCACTTCGACACATTGGAGCACACCATACCAAAAGGTGTCCAGGCACG
>NW_008791199.1:0-209 GCF_000715545.1 Opisthorchis viverrini
ATCTTGCCAATATTATCGTCAACACAATGGCAGCTTATAACAGTTGCTGATATGAGAAAATTCTGGCCTCAGAGAACTAGGCGATGCTTATTCCCGTGTCGGTAACAGGCTCAGTTTAAGTCGTGCGAAAGTGGGTTTATTATACGAATAAAATCCAGCGGTCAGCACACAGGGAGAGGCCCCTTCTTTCACCTACAAAATAGCGGCAA
>NW_008791200.1:0-209 GCF_000715545.1 Opisthorchis viverrini
TTCACCTATTGGTCTAGGTAACATCATCATGATCAGCTGTAATTGTTTTTAATGCTTATAGCTATCATAGTTTGGGTCACCGATGATTCGGGAAGATGAGGCACAGGAGGCAGTAGCTGATATAAATGATGCGTCAGTACAGGGATCTCAGTGGGGATTTCATTGAGGAGATCGCGAGAAGAACCGTGCATTGAAGGCAATAGGTTGGA
>NW_008791201.1:0-209 GCF_000715545.1 Opisthorchis viverrini
ACGCACCTGCTCTCCGAACGTGTCGTACCAATTGTGACCTTGAGGATGCGTCACCCCCTGCACATACACTTTTTGCAAGTCTGTCAGTTTCGCTCCATAACTTCAGGCTCTTTAGTTATCCACTGTGTAAGTCCTAATCCATTCGAATATGAAGGTAAACCTAGGCTTGGCCTAAGATCAAGCAAAATAAGTTAATTGAACGACGCCTC
>NW_008791202.1:0-209 GCF_000715545.1 Opisthorchis viverrini
CGGAGTACGCCCCCTTGTGTGAGTCGTTACCATTCTATTTGCGGAAACTATGGAACCCTATTTTCAATTGAAGCATAATGATACTTCTTCTGTCAAATGATTGTCCCGAATAGGCCCTCCCGTCCTCAGAAGCCACAAAGTTCATCAATCCAACAACGCGATAGAGAGGAGCGCCAAATGAAATTAGATTTAGCGTTTGTCGTACCGAG
>NW_008791203.1:0-209 GCF_000715545.1 Opisthorchis viverrini
TTCCCATAGGCATCAATTTGGGACGGCTAAATTTAGCTAGCTTGGTTAAATTTTAGTTGTGATATGAAACAATACTCTCAACGTAATTACTGTGGTAACCGCCTTAACGGTGTTTATCAAGTGTGTATCACATAAATGTTCTTGAAAGCGTGCATTTTTATCTTTGAAAGAGTCCACGGGGTACTATTTAACATCAGCAGACAGAAGTG
>NW_008791204.1:0-209 GCF_000715545.1 Opisthorchis viverrini
ACGAGGCAGGAACGGTGGAATAAAATCGGCGAGCGAACACGTAGATATCTGTTGAAAGCCACTAGCCAGCCCAAGCACGATGGAGTACCGGTATGAGGTTTTTCAACACAGCCGGTTTCACAGAGCTTCAGTGAGATAAACCCAAGATAAACTGACTTCTGTGACACACCGATTACCATAGCTGTACGGCAGTGAGGCATCAGTGCCAA
>NW_008791205.1:0-209 GCF_000715545.1 Opisthorchis viverrini
TCGTTTTTATCAGCAGTCCCAATCACCCCATGCATACCTTTCCCACGTGGATTCCTTTTTCTTCCGCGTGTTTTCGGTCTGCTACTTCGCGAAATTTGAAGTCCCATTGCGTGGATCTTGTAACTCCGAACTTAGGTGACAACCACGGTCCCTGTTGTCTCCAGTTGATTGGCTGGGATCAAGTGACTGGAAATCACAGCCATTCAAAT
>NW_008791206.1:0-209 GCF_000715545.1 Opisthorchis viverrini
GCTGTGACATTTTACGGATAGCTTGATGGGGATGTGACGGAACACCGATTGGGACTCGTCTCGAGTGTGTGAACTTAAATCGTTACAGCATCCAGCGGCACATGACCTCCGGACGCTATGGCTGTTATTCAGGTATCATTCACCAGCTGGCCGGATTGCTGGAAGTCGGTACTAAGCACCGAATCTGTTGGTGTCAGTTTTCAAACTCG
>NW_008791207.1:0-209 GCF_000715545.1 Opisthorchis viverrini
TCCGCTATTACAACGAGTTGTCTGTGTGAGGAATTTTTTCCTCACGAAGGATCTTGTGTACCTACAAATGGCTACGTACTGATGAAAGATTCAGCATAAAATCAATTTATGCCCTAACTCAAGACGTGGAACATAGCCAGCATCCGACGGCCTCTTCCAATGCAGGCCGACTGTGCGGTAAATGCAACTGATGTGGTTCGGGGCGAGTT
>NW_008791208.1:0-209 GCF_000715545.1 Opisthorchis viverrini
TTTGTCAATGCATCGAATGCCGGTATCAATTCTAAATATTCAATGCATCTGATTTAATCCCACTTGAGCACGTCAAAACTGCCATCCTGAATGCATGTGGCACGCAGGACACCATATGCACCGCTCAGCTGCCCCGGAAGTCGAAAGCATCCATGTGCTGCCTGATAATAACGCAATTCCGGGATGAAAAAAATGCCGCACGTCTGTTA
>NW_008791209.1:0-209 GCF_000715545.1 Opisthorchis viverrini
CTGCTTCATCTTCCTTGTTTACAGTTCTTTTTCTAGATAGTAAAAAGAATGTTTATTGCACGGCTGACGTCAGGCGATGCGTGAAGTCAACTCTATGGAATTTTTGGAAGAACAATAGTCAAGAAGGCAAAGTAACACTCGTGCATGTCCCATGTTACGATAACAAAATACTCAGCAGATATTGCCATCTACTTCAACTGCACTACAAA
>NW_008791210.1:0-209 GCF_000715545.1 Opisthorchis viverrini
GTTCTGCAACGTGTTGTTCGTGTGTGGTGCAGACTATAGGGATGCTTCTCAGTATCCAGGGATATCAAAGAGACCATCAAAGGCCTGGGTGCCATTGATGTAACTCGCCCTATAAAATGAAAACCGCCTGATTCTTACAGTTTCTATTTGGAGAACCTTGAAATTATTCCTGTGGATCGATGATGGTGGGGATGTTGTTATCATTTTCG
>NW_008791211.1:0-209 GCF_000715545.1 Opisthorchis viverrini
CTTGAATAAACCCTGACCGACGCAGTCGTTAGTAGTATCCGTTGCAATAATTCCACATCAAGCAGACGGTTAACAAATCCGAAATCATATGCATCTGCGTGAATGCATTAGTGGAATATAGTTTTTCATTATCAGCAGTGCATTTAAAGTGCTGATTAAAGTGTGCTTGCAATGCTTATATTTTTTTGTGGATCATCAGTGCAACACGC
>NW_008791212.1:0-209 GCF_000715545.1 Opisthorchis viverrini
GTTGGCTACATTTTTCAATGATTTTCATATCACATTGTGTTCATCCTGTTTAACAAGATCCGAACCGAGATTTGCATGGGACTCCCAAGGCCAAGGAAGCTTAAGGACCACATGAATTTGCTTCTGAATACGTGGTGAGGGTTTCTGGTGTCTTTTGAGACTCGCACTCATTTTGGCTCAGAGTTAGCATAACTAAGCTTTTGGGGTAG
>NW_008791213.1:0-209 GCF_000715545.1 Opisthorchis viverrini
TGTATGGGAATTTACAGGATGATCACAAGTCGATAAAAATAACATCCACCTGAAATTCAATACAAGGAATGAAACTCATATCGTACGGGCACCGGGAACAACAATACCAGCACTTCGGTCTTCAAAATGACTGAAACATTTCAGTGTCCTTCCCAAGTGAACAACTAAATGAATGTGAAAACGGGTGGATCTCGGTCAGACGTGTTCCC
>NW_008791214.1:0-209 GCF_000715545.1 Opisthorchis viverrini
GTCATGTTGTCGATGGTTTACGGAACCTCCCCAGAATAATGTGGTATGGTAGCTGCGGTATGAATAACGGCCAGTTTTGACATATGGGATCGGCTAGTTGCTAACCCCAATGGGACTAAATAATCCCTGTGCTTCTGTCAGCCTAGATGTTCGGATGTGAGTCGCGCGAAGGAACCGAACATCACGTCGATTGGACGGATGTATCGCGA
>NW_008791215.1:0-209 GCF_000715545.1 Opisthorchis viverrini
CTGCAGACTGTGAAATAAGCATTGAGCCATCTCATACTTGCAGACATGCGGAGATAGGGGCAGAAATGCATGTAGCAACCTATATCCGTTGTTCGCGCTGCCACAATCTGCGAAAGGAAAGAGAGAGTTAAGTGAACATGTAAAGTTGTACTGCGTTGCTCCAAGCTTATTTCCTCTAATCCGAGCATAGTTACCTGGGTATAGTGCCC
>NW_008791216.1:0-209 GCF_000715545.1 Opisthorchis viverrini
CGGCTTGTTCTCTAAAAACGGTAATGCACTGACATTTTTGCCAAACATCACTGCCTTGAGGTCAGGTTTTCGGACCAAATGCCTTAATCTAGGATACTAATCGTCCTCCTGTCCAGGTCTGGACACTCTGTCAGTATCCGAACCCTGTACAACCACGAGACCTACAGTGTGTGGTAGTCCAGCATCAGTGCTGAACATTGATGTTAGGC
>NW_008791217.1:0-209 GCF_000715545.1 Opisthorchis viverrini
AGAAAATTAAATTACCCTGGCGAAAACGCGAAGCACAGCGCTAACCGGACACTTATCCCTGAGAATTAGTGTTATATATGCACCTCAACTGCGGAACATCAGATCACATTCCCGTGAAGCTGGAGCGCCAATTATTCATACGTTTCTTCGCTTCTGCAATCCAAATATCGCCATAAACGTTGGCAAATCAAACATGTCATGAGCAACTT
>NW_008791218.1:0-209 GCF_000715545.1 Opisthorchis viverrini
TGACAAGTGATCATATGGAGTAGGAAATATATGGCTTTGTATTTAGCAGGCTAGCAACCAGGTGTTGCGTTTGCTGACATACGATGTTGCATTACAAGGGATCTAGTAAAAACGAATATAAGCGCGTAAAAGCGTGGTATGGGAAACAGATGCATAAGGACTGGCGAGAGTGGAATTCTAGGATAACTGGCTAATCTGGTGTTTACTAC
>NW_008791219.1:0-209 GCF_000715545.1 Opisthorchis viverrini
TTTAAACGAACTCGGAGTCCACTATGGGCTCGGAACTTGTATAATAATGGCTGTGTAATACGTCTGCATGTATGAAGGTATTCAAACTCACTGTGTGGTTGTTCTGAGAATAGCAGTTAGGTGGGGCTGAAAGAGGGGAATGCGATGTATTAGTAGGATGTGTCAGTAAGTTGTTAACTCCCGCCAACTGTCCACATAGAAGCACAAGA
>NW_008791220.1:0-209 GCF_000715545.1 Opisthorchis viverrini
TCTTAATCACGCGAGTGGCACACATGTGTGCCACATTGCTTGGTGCTTTTTCGTTGTTGTGAGACAAGGCTAGTTAAGCAGTACAAAAAAAGTATCGAGCACCAAAAGCTGCGTAGTGTTATGCGTATAAATCATTGACAAAGAGACCACCGTTTACCACGCCAAATCCAGAGCGACGGAATCGGAGTGGTGGCTATTATTTAACCTGA
>NW_008791221.1:0-209 GCF_000715545.1 Opisthorchis viverrini
CACGGATGTTTTGGCCAGGTGCTCGTCAGTCAGCAGTCAGCACGAAATTAATAACAGTGAATGGCACACTATTCCAAACAGCGGGAACAGCGTTACTTTCTGTCAGCATCGGGCA
The DNA here is from genome assembly GCF_000715545.1 of Opisthorchis viverrini. Classification (NCBI taxonomy): domain Eukaryota; kingdom Metazoa; phylum Platyhelminthes; class Trematoda; order Opisthorchiida; family Opisthorchiidae; genus Opisthorchis; species Opisthorchis viverrini. The sequence goes on from NW_008791221.1 coordinate 116, forward strand.
AATGTACACGCACCACCAGTTCTGTTGCGCCCCGGTGACACGGGAAGCCATCCTTTGGATGGACCTTTTAAAGAAATACAAGGCTTCTATCGAC
>NW_008791222.1:0-209 GCF_000715545.1 Opisthorchis viverrini
TCATTCACCTCCGGGTAGCAACACATGCACTTTCATGCCATGTTGTTGTTTCCACTAGACAGTAAATGTTACAACATCACAGTAGTCTCCCGCGAAAACCTTGGCTGATTGACACAAGGTTTCAGTGCACAGATTTCACAATCGACCTCAGTAGCATGTCCAGAGGCATGCTAAAAGTAGCGAAACTTAAAACCCTGCTTGTTGCACAA
>NW_008791223.1:0-209 GCF_000715545.1 Opisthorchis viverrini
TAGATCACGGAACAAGTTATGAAAGGCAACAAAACAGTCGACATTTGGGATATGATGGGACCATATTTGAGAAGTTCGTAAAGTTTGGGGCACACTGAGTTGAGTTTATAGAGTGGTAGGATAGTGACTTGAAAGAAATGAAAAGCAACAGGCAAAGAACAACTGCATAAATGAGTAAATATTCCGATTATTAAAAAATCACGAGCCCC
>NW_008791224.1:0-209 GCF_000715545.1 Opisthorchis viverrini
TTTGTGGTGGCTTAATCACCTAGTTTTCAAGTGTTAATTCAGGTTCCAGTTGTTCGCTTGAATAGCGCTCCAATCCTGTTCGTGATGTTAGCGGTAGTTCAAGTTGACGTTTCGTGAGAACGTGATTTGCCAACTGTATTCGGTGATTTTATACACAGTTGAGTTGTAGACAGGCCTGAGAGTTCTTTATTTTGTCGCTTTACGTAATT
>NW_008791225.1:0-209 GCF_000715545.1 Opisthorchis viverrini
GACGGTTTCGGAACTGATGTTCATTGATCGACAGGATCTTTCAACACAAGCACGTGAGTACTAAAGTGTGAAACTATGGACGCTTGATATGCCGCTTCATCATTGTAAGGAACAAACGCTATCTTGTTTCACAATGAACTGACAGGTGTCTGTTTATTGTTCATTTAAACGATCGGCAGTCTCCCAGTTGGAACGTTCGAAGGTCATTA
>NW_008791226.1:0-209 GCF_000715545.1 Opisthorchis viverrini
AATTTAACTGCATCCCTCGCACAGTTTTCGAAACAGTTATAGACGGAAGGCAGGTGGTTGCTAAACGAGGAGAACTTTCATTCTAATCGCTGGCAAGTATATTGAAATGGGCATGGTTCTTCCAAGTTCGACAAAGCTCATTTCCATGGAACAAACCAGAATGATTCTCACAACCTCAACGGATAAATAAATTTTTAGGATAAATTAGA
>NW_008791227.1:0-209 GCF_000715545.1 Opisthorchis viverrini
GATTGCCTTAGAATTCCCAGTGAGGGAGATGCCAGTGACCAATACAGCTCAGTTTGTTGTTAATGGATTTAAATTCTCGCTGTCAAGTCATTGATTGGACTCGCCTGGCTCGTTTGCACACTTCGTGCGGTTCTGAAAATAAACCTTCAACGAATTTGTTCGACTGACAAACGGAGCAAGATGCCAAGCCAGGGCAAATTAGGCAGTGT
>NW_008791228.1:0-209 GCF_000715545.1 Opisthorchis viverrini
ATTTCTGGTGTTGTGGGACAAGTGACAACAAGGACAAGGCCAGTCGAGCTACAAACGGCAACTGTGCTCGTTTTTGGTTTTTCTGACTCAAAGGCCAGGCTCAGAACGACCGGTGACGGACGACGCACCCGTCCTACTAGAGGGGTTGTGATTATACGAATGCATCATCGTGCAAATTAACGAAACGACCTCTGCAGGGCGTATCCATC
>NW_008791229.1:0-209 GCF_000715545.1 Opisthorchis viverrini
CAGCTGTGACCGATAAGCGGACTCAACCGCCAGTTGGATGTATAGCTATACGACAGTACTTTTAGAACAACAATATAGCCAGACAGATATTATGGAAAGTCTCAAAATGGGGAGGAAAGATATCATACTGACCCAAAACTGTCTCCTGTCTATAGAAATCCTATCGCTTCTGATATTTTACTACTGTACCTCCCTAGGAGAAAATCGGA
>NW_008791230.1:0-209 GCF_000715545.1 Opisthorchis viverrini
TTACAGCTGAACGATTGATTGTCTGCAATCTCATATGGTACAGTTATGGAACTTGCTCAGAATTTTCCGTGAGGAATGGATGTTCGGCCTTGTGAGAATGATATATTGCTGTTTTTAGTTTTTCTGTATAGGTACCTGTTGTCATGTCTTGATCTGCAGCGTTGGTATCAAAATCCCTATGCTTGACCTGATTTTAGGCAAAGTATTCC
>NW_008791231.1:0-209 GCF_000715545.1 Opisthorchis viverrini
TCTCTGGAAGGAGCGGGCTCCGATGTGGGCAAACAGTAATCCTGAGCTGATTGTAGTGGGGGTATTTGGAATGGGAATTCGAAATACAGTCGAGGGTCGTAGAGGTGGTGCTGCACGTGGCTTCAGAGGGGGTGTATGATGTGATGGAGTAGGAAGTTGCCGAAAAGGGATGCGAGGCCTATAGTACGCAGGTTTCCAGCGGGGCGGAA
>NW_008791232.1:0-209 GCF_000715545.1 Opisthorchis viverrini
CTGTACACATCATCAGTAGTTCTTCACAACTGTCATTCATTAATCCAGTCCCGAACATTCGTTCCAGATCTCCCAGAGCTTGCTAATCCGAGCTAACCCGAATGGAAGATTGAGTCATTCCTGAGTGCTCATTATACCAGCCCTGACGTTGCTTTCTCAGGAAGGTATACCCATAAAGCTTGTGGATATAATGAGTGTAATGTAATGTA
>NW_008791233.1:0-209 GCF_000715545.1 Opisthorchis viverrini
TTAGAAACCGCTGGTAAAGTTCATTGAAACGGGGCACGTTTGGGACTACTCAATGAAACCTTCTCCTAAACCCGCTTGTGAAACTGATATCAGTTGGAATTTCATCAGTCAAGCTATGGGATAGGACGTTTGGGCCTCTATGAAGAGGTGGCGATTGACATGTAGTGCTTCAGCAGTATCGTCGATCTCACAAGCGAATGTCTCCACGC
>NW_008791234.1:0-209 GCF_000715545.1 Opisthorchis viverrini
GCATTATGAAACAGACGCGCTTTGGTTTGCTCCGAGGTAAATATCCCCAAATTGCAATTTTTGTGATTTGTCAGAAGGATTTCAGTGAAATGCAGTGTCTCCCTCAATAATTAACATCTCACTATATAATAAACTAGAGTCCATTTGTAACACACTACTTATAAGGTAACTAAAAATTCCCGGACCGGAAACATCACAAACGAGAGATT
>NW_008791235.1:0-209 GCF_000715545.1 Opisthorchis viverrini
TCATTGCTGGGAAACGTTTCGCTTTTGACGGAAATCTTTGTCAGGTCAAGTACCCAAGTGATCAGGGTGATCGATTAAGTTGTGGCTTCCTGGAGGCCACAAGGTTTGCAATCAACAAGGCTAGATCTGCATGTCGACAGACATTTGTGAGGAGCGAAATCCATAAGACTCAACTAAAAGCACTAACGACCTCCAAATTAAAAATTACG
>NW_008791236.1:0-209 GCF_000715545.1 Opisthorchis viverrini
CCTTCCCATGCGAGCCTTTCAACGGGATGCTTTTTGTTGAGGACGTCAACTACAGCCAATCAGGCAAAGTTTAGCAGGAGTCTGACCAGAGTCAAACATTTAATCGAAGATTTTCAATGTGCTAGGATTTTTAAGTATTTATGTCACTTTACCACATGCTGCCGTAATGTTTGCTCCCGGAGCCACATGCTCTTAGTTTGTAGATGCTG
>NW_008791237.1:0-209 GCF_000715545.1 Opisthorchis viverrini
GGAATAATGACTGGTCCAACAACCGCCTCGGTGGCGTCGTCTGTGAATTAAGAAACTCTGAACCGTATGAAGCCCACACCACGTTAGGTGTGCTGACAATATGTGTTTCTCGCGTCAGAGACGTTTCTTGATAGACTGGGAACTTCCGGAGAAGGGGAGACGAAAACTTTTGAGATCTTAACTTAACACCGACATGACTTTGAGCTAGG
>NW_008791238.1:0-209 GCF_000715545.1 Opisthorchis viverrini
AGAACGTCAAGGTGTGCTAAATTACGATTGAGCGTTTTGTTTTGCGTAAACGGGCAGCACAATGCAAATCAGTGATGGTCCGTGATCTGAAAATTTCGCTCGCTTGGAAAACCCTGCGTAAAACATGCCACTCAAAGGTGCAGATTGATTAGGCTAATTCCGTGTCAGAACCATAGCTTGGAAAACCTCATAGTTTCGGTAAAAATAAT
>NW_008791239.1:0-209 GCF_000715545.1 Opisthorchis viverrini
AAACCTCTGCCAGTGCTGATTATGTCTGCCTTTCTAGCTGTGCTCAAGCCAAACTCGACAGAACCGACCGACGCTGCTCACAAGAGGTATCCAACCAGACAACAAGCAGTTCCAGTAGCAAATCGTACATGCACATATTATTCCACATCAGGAGAATCTGTGGAGTTTCTTCCAGTTGTTTGCTCTAAACCACGGCTTTCTTGAACGCT
>NW_008791240.1:0-209 GCF_000715545.1 Opisthorchis viverrini
AAGATAGCTCAGTGGTTAAGACGTGAACTCGCTGGCAGGAAGATCTGTGATTTGAACCCAACCGCAGCATTTCAACTGCCCTTCCTCGGCTTGGACAATCTGACAGTAGTTCAGCCTTTATATCTCTTTCGGTAAATATGGCAGCTAGGTACCGAAAGCTTGTTACGGCTGAATTATTATAACTTCATTGTTTTATTGTTTTAAACCTA
>NW_008791241.1:0-209 GCF_000715545.1 Opisthorchis viverrini
AGGTGGCTGGTGGAGAGCCAATTATGACGGGGCAGTGATCACTAAGCGTTTTTGAAACAATAATGTAGCTCAGTTTCTTACGCCCGAAAACCAAATACAATGGATGCAGCTTTTTATTGGGAAGGGCCTCCCGGGAATTGTGAAGTTAGACACATTTACATACTACCAAGCTGTCGGTGCATCCGCTTATTTTGGACGCAAACGAACCC
>NW_008791242.1:0-209 GCF_000715545.1 Opisthorchis viverrini
AACTGGTTTGACCGGGAGACGATAATATACAACTCTCGGGATATCTACAAGCATTTTGAGAACCATAAACTTCTTGTGTACTCTGGACGCCAAGTATATTCTGGCACACCACAAGGTTGGTAGGAAGTCACCACGAGCATCCAGGATTAGAAGTTGCCAGAGAGGGACTTATTTACGCACCTAGAAGCGTCTTACTCCAGTTGCACGCT
>NW_008791243.1:0-209 GCF_000715545.1 Opisthorchis viverrini
GGCAACCAGGTTCACATACACGTTTTAAATATTCTGATATAGTGGGTCAATGCTCACATCTACATCAGTATATACAAGAATGTTCCCAAACATTTCATGGACCCTTTTGTGTCCCCGTCCGTACCCGCTATAGTCCCAAAGCAACTGACGCAATCTAAGCGCAAACTAAGCTGTTGCTTTAAATTATGTGTTCCAGTAAGCAGCCGGAA
>NW_008791244.1:0-209 GCF_000715545.1 Opisthorchis viverrini
CGGTACACCTCAAAATGCGCCAACCATGATGAAAAGTTATGCGTACCCACTAATGATATATGATTTTTTGGGGCAAGGTTGTTCAGGAAGCTTAAATTTCGGATGTAATGAATCCTAAGATGCCATATTTGAAACGTTGGGTTGCATATAAAAGTAATCGATGCCCTAGGTTAAGGTCTTTATGAAGAGGACCTTCATAACACGGCAGT
>NW_008791245.1:0-209 GCF_000715545.1 Opisthorchis viverrini
GTGCTGTGTTGTCAAAACCGGTTCGCACAAGCCCCGAACTTGCCGGGTCATGTGACACAAGTTGATCGACGCAGTCGCTCAGTGGCCCTCCAGACCACTTTACAGTATTCAGTTAGGCGAGAACTGGGTTACACCGGCAAGCAACTGTCCGTGTCTCGGCATTTTTAGTTTGGTCACCAAACTTGGCTGTCCGTTCCGATGTTTATCCC
>NW_008791246.1:0-209 GCF_000715545.1 Opisthorchis viverrini
ATCGATATACTACCTCTCCAGTGTTTGCAGAATAATACGCGCGTATCTCGAATACACAAGTTCTCCAGAAGACAAAAATATTCTGAATCAAAAGCATCCGGATTCACAACCCGTTGCACAGGCTGGGTAATGTGAAACTCAAGGCACCGGATCGCATCCAAAAATAATCTCTGTATGGGTAGTTGGAAGAGAGACCGAAACTACAATAC
>NW_008791247.1:0-209 GCF_000715545.1 Opisthorchis viverrini
TGTCGTCAAACGAAGCAAAACTTCTTTGGAAATTAATTTTTAACATGCGTCAAAACTCTCTCTTTAAAATATGGACAGTGGAAGATGCAGCGGGCGGTCTGCTATTCACAGCATGCCATTCTGAGGAGCTGCATCAAATGTTTAGGTATAATGCCGCAGTGCGGTGCCCTGTTCTGTTAAAACCGTGTTCCGCTGGGCAGCGCACGTGG
>NW_008791248.1:0-209 GCF_000715545.1 Opisthorchis viverrini
GAATTTAAACGATCTGGAGGGATATACGTTGCTAAACACCTGGAACCAGACGAAGTAGCTTCTGTGTTACAATGGTAGCTTTGTCTGAAATGAAAAGCAAGAGGCGGCAGGTTAGATTGGAATCGAGTAAAAATAACTTCAAAACTGGCAATTAGTCTGGTCGGGAAATACCATGGGGATATAGGCCTTGGGGGTGACCTCATTATGCA
>NW_008791249.1:0-209 GCF_000715545.1 Opisthorchis viverrini
TCCTGTCTCCCGACGCCATCATCAGCTAGCCCATCATGTGTCAACCAACCGAAATCAGATTTGCCGAGCCAACGACATCACGATCCAGACCCTATACCACCAAAGACGGAAAGATGCAGCCTCTGCTGTGCTTGATGGGTCATGGACCGAACAGTATTGAAAACAGGTGCTCTCAGCTCTAAAACATGTGGATAGCCGGCCAAGTCGCG
>NW_008791250.1:0-209 GCF_000715545.1 Opisthorchis viverrini
TCAAAGGCGCTTTCTGACTTTGAGCTCTCCGCAAATCTCAACAACTGGAATGAAGCAAAAATATAAACAAAACAACATTTAAAACCCTATAGAATATGTTCCTGAAGCTATGGCCTCGTGTTCCATGGAATCTCGCATAGGCGCCCATGACACCCGCAAACACATCCATTATTCGGAAAGGGTGAAAACGATCTCCTATTTATCGGTGC
>NW_008791251.1:0-209 GCF_000715545.1 Opisthorchis viverrini
CGTACCCAGCTTCAACCTCCCTATGCCTGTTAAATAAAATTGTTTGAATGAATAGGTGAGAAATGAGTTTGTGTGGCGCTAACCTGAGTGCTGGGTTTGAGATTCTACAGACATCTATGAAAATGAAGTAATCAAGGTCATCGAATAATGCGAAAATCGTGACTTCAAATTCGAATAAATCTCCCTCTGACTTTGCCAGCAATTTTCGA
>NW_008791252.1:0-209 GCF_000715545.1 Opisthorchis viverrini
CTCAATGGTGGCACTTGCTTTGCTAAACTGCATCTGGTTGATACCTATTTACGAATGACTCCAGGGATCTAACCATTAACACGTACCGTGATCTCTTACGGTTTAGTCGTCTTCTTTCTGGAGAGAGAACGATGCCAGCCATATTCCGACAGTGTAGTCGCTATACTTAAGGAGCTAACTGGCGTTGTGACGTACTTGGATGATATTAC
>NW_008791253.1:0-209 GCF_000715545.1 Opisthorchis viverrini
AGGCCAGTATATATGCGGGCCGATAAAAATGAGGCTCCAACTGTGTGTGATATCTCAATCTAACGCCCAACGACGGCCCGTCATACTGATCACTGTGCTCGATCCCACCTGCCGAGGCTATTTATAGTAGCTGCCGGGCACGTGCACATGCTCGAAGCTGACTATAATCACCAACCATACATAATAGACCAATCCAACGATCAACGGCG
>NW_008791254.1:0-209 GCF_000715545.1 Opisthorchis viverrini
CTGCACACACTGTGCCGCACGGACCCGCAGTTCGTGTCTTTTATGGCCCATTGGTTGTACACCCCCCACAAACGGGCTGTACATGCACAATCCAGAATGGCCCACCTCTGTAACGTGACTAACAAGGGTTTGGAGAATGCAAACGACCGCCTAAAAAACTGGGCGAACCCTCAGGCACACTGAAGCACAACGTACGAAAGGTAACCCAA
>NW_008791255.1:0-209 GCF_000715545.1 Opisthorchis viverrini
GCACGATCGAGCAAATAATCTGGGTCTTTTGTTACATTCAACTGAAGTTACGGTGACTCGTCATTTAGGCGACAGCTGCATAAACCGATCTATGGTGTGACACACTACAGGTTGGTGTAACCCAGCTCTACTTTGTGAAACTAGGGATCCACTAACACAAATTCTTCGAACGAGGGACGCTATAGCTGACCAGGTGGGCGAACGTCGCC
>NW_008791256.1:0-209 GCF_000715545.1 Opisthorchis viverrini
TGTGAACTACTGTCAACCACTTTTATTAGAGCATATAACTTCTGATTTTTACTATGGCTATCACCTATGCACTAATAGTCTCACCAAGCCCTGTAAGGATAAGATGGGGTGTTTCGAGCGGATTTGTGCACGTTCAATGAATCTGTTCAGCAGACGGACAGTGTGTATCAAATGTCGAATGTCCCCGGAAAGGATAGGCGGTGGTGGAC
>NW_008791257.1:0-209 GCF_000715545.1 Opisthorchis viverrini
ACCGCGTACGTTTTGGCATGTTAATTAGAGAAAAGGGTGCAATTATATCATAGGGTTTGTTTACGTTTCCACGTGCACAGCAAATAGACTCAATTCATCAATATCTTGTTAAATCCATTTATGCTCGAGGGTACTGCATCTCAGGTTCCTCGCGAGTTTGCTGCCGTGGTGTATTCATTTGACGAAGCACAACACGCACGTTCGTATTT
>NW_008791258.1:0-209 GCF_000715545.1 Opisthorchis viverrini
CCCCCCTCTAAGCAGCCATACCCGCTGTACGGAGGGTATATTTAGAAATGCTTTCCAACCTAGATGACCCGGCCGTTCTCTTCTTGCAAGTACATCTAACCTGCACGATGCAAGGCCGAACAATTTCGATTCTTTCTTGGAAGTACACTCATATTTCTACTAAGTGCTAAACAACCTTTTACTAATAACCATAGCTATACAAGTAAAGG
>NW_008791259.1:0-209 GCF_000715545.1 Opisthorchis viverrini
GTACCGAATATCGCACCGACTGAAATATGTGGCGGCCTCGTGCAGCAAATTGGGCTGCAACAGACCATCGCAAACAAGTGATTCAGCCGAATTCATCCTGTCAAAAGGGAACTCCTGCGCAAATGATCGTACTTCTCAATGGGACAGAGTTCACTTCATACACGTTTGCCATCATATCACCTACAATCAACAGGCCCGGTAGAACAACT
>NW_008791260.1:0-209 GCF_000715545.1 Opisthorchis viverrini
AATTCTCGGAGTAATAGCATCAGCCTTCATTGGGGTGACTACCTGTTTTGCCCAGTTCAATGATTAAACATGAGTCAATATTCCTTTTGCACAGATTGAATTTAATGCCTGATGAACGGGCTCCCGTAGGCGAAATGGAACATTTCGTCTCTTAAAGAATATAGGCTCCCCTGTAACTTTGAGTCCCACCTTGGGTATACGCATGACAC
>NW_008791261.1:0-209 GCF_000715545.1 Opisthorchis viverrini
GCAGCTTCATTTGACTTTCTGAAAAGAATAAATTATTCAACACCGTGATATTTGATTACTGGTACACTGGTCTAATCCTTTTGATTATTTCGTATTTGGCGCCAGATACAGTCAACTAAGCAATAATCGGCCTACAAAATTTAAACAAGTCAACCCAAATTTTCCAATCGGTTGACTATGCGAAAAGATCAAAACTTGAAACGTTAATA
>NW_008791262.1:0-209 GCF_000715545.1 Opisthorchis viverrini
AACTTTGGCTGAAACCGAGGTGAAAGAAGAAAGTACGCGCATCACATTTACGTCTGCTTATCCTCCAAACTTGATCCACGAAGAAAAATTCCAATGGAGTAAGTTAACATCGTTCTCGTCATTGGATGTTGCGTTGCGATACAGCTTTGTCCGTCATTGTTTATCTTTACAGTCTTTACAGTCAACAGTGCGTCATATTCGAGGAGTAA
>NW_008791263.1:0-209 GCF_000715545.1 Opisthorchis viverrini
CCTATCCTAGATAGTGAACAGTACCAACGGCACCGAAAGTTTCCGCAACTTTCTTCGTTCCCTTCTGTCACGCCAAACCATATCCACCTTTGGGTTTCTTTCATTTCAAATTAGGCACGGAAAGCAGCTATTTCGGCAGACTGTAATTTAGCTTGTGTAACACATGACCCAGTCAAATTCGCTTGCAATACTGGGTGCATTCTTTGAGT
>NW_008791264.1:0-209 GCF_000715545.1 Opisthorchis viverrini
TCGGTGCCTAGGTGCCATGCCGAGGGAAGCACGAGGGATAAGAAACTGCAAGATTGCGAAAACCCAAATAAGGACAGTCGGGATCGCGTATGAACCACGGACTCTCCGGTCATTAAATATGAACCTTAATAAATGAGCTAGTTCTCCTCATGGAGGTATCACCCTCGATCGACCTTACGAGCAAATCATCTGCGTACTTCAAATACCGA
>NW_008791265.1:0-209 GCF_000715545.1 Opisthorchis viverrini
CTATCTACACGGGTGCCGTAAACTCATCAGTGTTAGCCTAAGTTATCAAGGAAGAGGGTGAAGCTTGGGGTAGTGTTGAGCTGCCGACCTTCTCTGTGAAGGAACTTCAAATTCCACATATAAAAGATTTAAATCATGCTCAAAACATTCTTTTCGATTCCGCACTTCTAACGGAAGTTGTCCTCTTGGATTGAGATGAGTTTTACCGA
>NW_008791266.1:0-209 GCF_000715545.1 Opisthorchis viverrini
GGAGTGCTTTGGCTACCATTTATGCGCCACCGGCAATCTGGCTAGCGCAGTTATCTGCGGAGCAAAAAGTGATCGAACTTTCTGAGTGAGTCGTGCGAATAAGGGATGGCAAATGAGTTTAATTTGGTAGAAATTAGTGGCCGAGTATCGGTGCTGAGGGAACGATTTTCAACGCACTATCTTTACAGTCGGGGATGCGTAGCTTCGAT
>NW_008791267.1:0-209 GCF_000715545.1 Opisthorchis viverrini
TGGGGTGTAACAACCCATTTTTACCAAGAATTGATCGGACACTGTAAGCATTCGGTTTAATAGCCTGAACGTACAGCAGCGGTGGTTGGCCTGAGGCTACTCGGTTAGGCAAAATTCCGAAGAACAAATTGTTTCACTTGTTCTAACCTTTAGCCTGAGAGACCAGGAGACTGTTGCCTTGAGAGCTGTATCCAGTGACCGCCCTCGTA
>NW_008791268.1:0-209 GCF_000715545.1 Opisthorchis viverrini
TTGACATCGTGGGTTCGGGTTGTCGCTAGCTGTTGTGCTAGACGATCGTGCAACTCTGCGTTAGTCCTTGGCTTCCTGCTCTGCTCACTACAGTATATCAGAGGCACGGTAGTTTCAGACAGTATTTTCTGGAGACGAAGAATATTTTGGCTGTATTCATAAGGTAATGACGATGTTCCGCAAGGTCGTGGTAGGATCTCCGTGAGGGG
>NW_008791269.1:0-209 GCF_000715545.1 Opisthorchis viverrini
TTCGTACATCTGTCGTCACCACCGCTAGACCACTCAAGGCGCAAGGTCAAATGTGCAGTCCTCATGGTGGACCGATATTTTTACAACTACCAGCTGGAGTTAATGTAACCATACGATTTGAAAATGTCTACAAGCATCCATATGTGGATCTACGGGACCCCAAATCTATGGAGAGATTCCCAGACGAGGTGGAAAAAAACCGCGGCGTA
>NW_008791270.1:0-209 GCF_000715545.1 Opisthorchis viverrini
GTAACTCAACGTGGTCCAACTGATCACTGGAAACAATCAAAACACTCAATGCAACCCCTCCGTGGCCAGGTATGTTGATTCATTGTGTTCGCTAACATCCCTGTCTTGTCATTTTTACTTTACAGTGAAGGGCATCCGTTGGCGTGCGCATCTATGTCTCTCCCTCTTTCCAAACCAACCTTATGAAGTAAAGTGTCTGCTCTAGCAGA
>NW_008791271.1:0-209 GCF_000715545.1 Opisthorchis viverrini
TTTGATGATCGAAATCCAAGTCCACTGGCAGACGTGTCGGTTTATGGCGGTCCCTCCAATTTCATTTCGAGGTTCGCCCATAATACTCTCAGCTTTTATAAAACCTGCCTTGCCTATGTGTGTTGCTAATGTCACAGTTGTTCTTACGAAATTCCATTCCCGCATTCTTGACCCGCACATGAGATGGGAAGCGTCGGCATACAGAAACA
>NW_008791272.1:0-209 GCF_000715545.1 Opisthorchis viverrini
AATAAAGAACGGGTAATGTAATTTTTTCAGTTTAAGAACACCTTGTAATTTCGAGTCTTCAGATCTTGATGGTTTCTCTAGAACGATTGACTTTCTATTAAAAATATAAAAGCTCCATTTGCGTGTGCTCGACCACAAGTGAGACTGATTTTACCAGCACACAGTTGTATACTTGCAGATCAATCATTTCGTCCGAAATTACCTAACTT
>NW_008791273.1:0-209 GCF_000715545.1 Opisthorchis viverrini
AACTGCATCAGGTCAGGCAATCACTCACCCCAGTCCCAGGAGGTCCAGGTGTTTGGAAGGCCACACCACCTCTAGGAAACCTCAAGCGGCCTTGCCCTGACACCTGCTATGGAGGGGCTCCTTTCTGAATGAAAAACCAATTCGTTTGAAGCGAAAGCCACTGAAATATGATTCACTTGGATGAAGCTTTTCACTCCATATGAAGATGA
>NW_008791274.1:0-209 GCF_000715545.1 Opisthorchis viverrini
AAAAACAAAATCGTGATGTCCTTTGTTTTTTTCCGCATCAATAATCCGGATTTAAACAAAAGCCAACTATCTCAAATCTGAAATAAAATGAGATATATCCGAAGCGTCTGTGTTAAGTGATACTGTTTAGTTCCAAAAAAACAACTTCTCCAAAATTATTATCCTGGATTACCAGGAACCCGTATTATCCGCAGTCTATCAGCTTTTCT
>NW_008791275.1:0-209 GCF_000715545.1 Opisthorchis viverrini
CCCCTGAGGTTTCAGAGGCTTCCTTGCTCACAATTCAGTCTTAGTTCAGCAACCCGACTGAGTGGTAGCAGGTGGTCACGAGAATTGTTGTTCAAACTACTCGGTCCAGCGACCCAGGCGTTCTTGCTCCTTGAAGATGGTCGCACCGATTCGATCCTTGATGGTTCCATTCGCAGGTGGTTTTCGGGGACTGGCCACGCAGGCCTAGT
>NW_008791276.1:0-209 GCF_000715545.1 Opisthorchis viverrini
GGGTGTCCGGTTATGTATGCGTTCGTAGAACACGAACAGTTTGCTCCCCTGCGTAAATTGTCCAGCTTGTTCAAGGAAATGTTGGGCGAAAATAATCCAGCTAACACTTTAGTTATAGAAAAGTTGGCAGCGCAACTGCGTGCCGCAAAACTTGTGTTCGGTTTTGAAGTAGTGCTTCACTAGTTTCATATCTGAAAAGCCATCAGGAA
>NW_008791277.1:0-209 GCF_000715545.1 Opisthorchis viverrini
GCAGCGATTCCCTTCTTATTCGTGTATGGACGGATGAAGGTGTGCAAGCACATGGTCCATACTCCGGGTTCGAACGGCCAAAACCAATCAAGTTTCTCAAAGAAGTCGACATCGAATTCACCTCGGACGACAACCTGGTCGAAACTGGTTTTCAGGCAATTTATCAACCAGGTGGGTGACACCCGAAAGCATGATATGTATGCTGCTGT
>NW_008791278.1:0-209 GCF_000715545.1 Opisthorchis viverrini
CACTGATTTTTCTTACGCATTGGAAAGGGCTTTTCTCTGCAGACACTCACATTATGATTAACTTTTTAGACTAACACTGCATGCAGGTGAAATTGGTTGCCTTACAATTTGATATAATTTATGCCAACACAAAGTATTGACCCTTTACTTTCTAAGAGAACAATAGAGTTGTCACTCTCAGATGCACCTAGATAAAGTCTTTCCACATG
>NW_008791279.1:0-209 GCF_000715545.1 Opisthorchis viverrini
GTGATCCCGTTCTTTGCTATGCACTTCGCCACCAACTGAATTTAAGGTGGTGTACCTGTAAATGTGGTCACCGAACATGCCACTTGAGGTTCAAGGAGGGACACTCGAAATGGTGGAGCGATTAACGTACCGTAGAAGTTGTATTTGTTCTGATCGTAGTGTGACAGACAGGGTTAATGCGCAAATCTGCACGGATCGGTTCGCGTTTG
>NW_008791280.1:0-209 GCF_000715545.1 Opisthorchis viverrini
CTTTCCACTTCCGCGGTTAAGCTTGAAGGGGAACCGTAGAGCCTGTCTGTCGTCCACACTGTTATCACTGGGTCTTTGAGGACTTACGTTGGTCATGTTTTCTCCTAGTTTTCTCTTGACATTCAAAATCACCTATTTTCTAGCAATTTAGAAGTCATCTCTTTTAAACGAGTCAATTTCGATCACCATCCTTCCGCTCCACCTGGTGA
>NW_008791281.1:0-209 GCF_000715545.1 Opisthorchis viverrini
ACCAAACTTCGATTCATCTATTTCAAAGGTTAGTGATTTTGTAATAAACTGCGTAATAAGTTTCTACCTGGAGACTGGTCACCACTGATTTGAGTATCTGTAAATTCACAAGGGATGGGGTCTCAAGACGCTGAACTGATTTGATTTTTCTACTATGCAGTATAGAATGAAATCAAAGCTCATTCTTGAGGTTACTTAACTGCTTACTT
>NW_008791282.1:0-209 GCF_000715545.1 Opisthorchis viverrini
ACACGCTGATAAGGTCCTAGTTCGCTACAAACCACACCACCAGCAGCTGGGAACGACCATGCACAACTAAGTTGAAATCAGCGTATGTTGGCTGAATTAACAGATGATGTTTGAATTTCATATTTGACGATTTGCTGGTCTCACAAATCACTTTGACTGGCAAGTTTGCACATCTCACCTGAGATTTCGTCCTGTAAATGAAGCCAATC
>NW_008791283.1:0-209 GCF_000715545.1 Opisthorchis viverrini
TCGAAGAATTATCATGGCTGAAGAGTATCGAGCTGAGGTAGCTCAGCAACTCACTACAGTAGACCAATATTGTGCTGGGAGTGAGCGGGTGGATGAAGCAAGGCAAAATGTGAAAGGAGCCAGGCTAACGGCGTTTAGTGCTGCCTATCAAACTTCTCCGATTAGACCCCAAGATTACTGGATGTCATCGAGTTTGGTATTCCATGATT
>NW_008791284.1:0-209 GCF_000715545.1 Opisthorchis viverrini
ACCACGCCTCCATGAACTCGCGTTCTTTCGTTGTTCATGCTTGGCCCATTATACTGATGTTATTCCAATGGAAATGGTGTTCATCCCCATCTTCGGCAAATACAACAGTCGCTGAACTACTGGACAGTCATGGACCTCCCAGTTGACCTCTAAGAATGAAGACCTATTTGAATTGCTCGCCCTCTGTTTGACCACGTACTTCGAATTCA
>NW_008791285.1:0-209 GCF_000715545.1 Opisthorchis viverrini
CATCGTGACCGGACTTTTGCCATTCCTCGTGTAAGGACAGGTAGGCCGAAGGGCCACAAGGCGATGATTGTTTGGCTACGCTTGAAGCGTCATGCAGATGAAAGATTGATCACTTTCGCGTTGAGACAAATGAAAGATGTTTCGAACCGTGAGCATTCAGCTCGCTAGATATTGGCCTCAACATATATATCACCGAACCAAGCACTTTA
>NW_008791286.1:0-209 GCF_000715545.1 Opisthorchis viverrini
CTGTTTAGCTCAGCCGTCAACCCTTTCAATTATTTGCATTTTTGATCTTTGCCCTGTCCTAAAGTGTCATCTTTTTGGGATTAAATAACCAGCTGGGGATGAGTCGGATTGTCAACTAATATAGCTTTACGTGTTATCAAATCTCCAGGGAACCATCAACAGAGATGTTGAGTCTCAGAGTTTCTTCATAAAACATCTTTCCGACTTCC
>NW_008791287.1:0-209 GCF_000715545.1 Opisthorchis viverrini
GAGAGCAGTGGGAATCAAATGGATGTAGTTCTAACCAACGGGTCATTAAACAGCCACGAAACTCAAGATTAAAAATGCTTCAGGAGAAGGAATACCTACCAATATTAACGAACGCGGGTGAGAGACTCGGGGACGAATCAAATCCGCTGTTTGATCGCATCTAACGAACAACAAGCGGAATCACTCTGTTCATTTCAATTCGGATGCGC
>NW_008791288.1:0-209 GCF_000715545.1 Opisthorchis viverrini
ATGGAGGACGACTACAGTGCGATGTATTTTGGAAAAAATCGTTACAGCTTAGTACACTCGCTGTGTACATACCTCTTGGAGTGGCTTCCAACTGCTGCCATTTTACTTTGAACCTGTGGCATGTGAAACCACTGGAGACTGCTAAACACTACAGGGCAACGCCGCTAGCATGTTTGGAAGACGTTTATGTGCCCTGAACTCTCTTATCA
>NW_008791289.1:0-209 GCF_000715545.1 Opisthorchis viverrini
CACCGAAAGGGTGCTGCAGCTGAACGTTTTTTCTGTCTGGCTTTTGAGCCAAGAGCTACAGTTTGGGACGCTAATTGTCTCCCCTCCTACGTCCAGGTGCCCTGGCCGTATGTCAGCCCGATTACCACCGTGGCACCTAAACTAACAATACTCTCATGTCACATTGACTGTCGCATAGAGACATCAGCCATGTCGCCTTACTTGCTGCA
>NW_008791290.1:0-209 GCF_000715545.1 Opisthorchis viverrini
TAAATCATTCGACTAGTGTGTTCTCAGGAGTTCGTGTTTGTCCTGCGCTAACAAAATTTTCTTCGATAGAAAACTGGCGATTTGCAGCTCTACACAGCACGCCGAACAGCGTTAAGATTAAGTTTTACCTATGAGGGAAGTTTTAGCAATCGTTCCACAAGGGGCGTGAATACTCATCACTCTTTTGGCACAGGGGATGATTACAAAGG
>NW_008791291.1:0-209 GCF_000715545.1 Opisthorchis viverrini
GAAATTCAGATTTCAGCACAGCGTAACAAATAACACGCAGGTATTCGAATTGACGTATGTGTACAGCCTCTGGAATATTAAAACAGCGGAATAATGAGTAGACCATGAATAGAGTGTCAACAATTTTCATCACAGAGTGAGAGTTTGCAACTGGCTCTATAGCATCTTTGTATAAGACTTGGTTAGACTGTTTCATCACAGTACTCTAG
>NW_008791292.1:0-209 GCF_000715545.1 Opisthorchis viverrini
ACAACACTGGTCTCGGTTGATGATGTTTCGGTGGGTGACCCAGTCACCTCAGTTGACGGTGTTGGATGTTCCCGTGACATGCTGAACAACCAAATACGCGTTTTTTCACTTACCAAGTTACGCCATCCGACACCAGCAACGCTTCTGGGGCATCGGTCTTCAAAGACCTGAAGAAGCCTCACAGCACGTCAACCATACAGCAATACAAC
>NW_008791293.1:0-209 GCF_000715545.1 Opisthorchis viverrini
GCCCTCTTTATTGCTGCTGGGTTGCTGATGCCTCAACTGATCCCGATGTTTCCCTTCCTCAAATGTGAAACCTCTGTCACCTAGGATTGTACTGGCTGCCTCGACTTTTACTATCTTTGTTCTGTACAATCAATAGACTTCCTAGATACCCTGTTTGACAAACGTCCATAAATCTCGTACCCGATTGTCACCAAACTTTTTTTCGAAAA
>NW_008791294.1:0-209 GCF_000715545.1 Opisthorchis viverrini
TACACCTGTGAAGTTTAAATGCCAGTAAGCTAGGTTATTCTAATCTGACATCTGCCTGTCGGTCAGGTGGTCACTGAACATTTCGGTGAACGGAGACATATGTTCTCAATTTGTTCGGCCATGGAAAAAGGGCGAGATGGTCGAAGTGGTCAAAGCGCGAGTTTACTAACCAGAAGATCCGCGCTTCAAACCCGACCTCTGCCTCTCGA
>NW_008791295.1:0-209 GCF_000715545.1 Opisthorchis viverrini
ATATATATATGCCATTGGTATAGATGTCGCTCGTTATGCTACCGTGTTTAGGTCAACTGATTGTACACGGCAGATTTGTGAAGATTTCCCGGTGAAACTGTATTCTAGGGTTTATATAGCCACCAATTGCCTGGCAGGAGCGCGAACAGTCTGTGGTCTCATGCCGTCCGCAGGCATCAATTAGTCTGAACCCTGCTTACTAACAAGAG
>NW_008791296.1:0-209 GCF_000715545.1 Opisthorchis viverrini
AGGTGTCTAATTCATCTGAATCATTATCACTGTCGGTCGCAAAATCACGCTGTCAGCCTGAATAGCTGATTGTGCAAAACTATGCGCACCCGGTCACGGCAGGAAGCAGCGTGAACCAGTGCGCCCAGTTTTCTAAGCCCAGGATTTCGGAACTTAGTTCATGTAAAACGCCCGACGGTATTTTCATAGCATGTGGTTATTGAACAAGG
>NW_008791297.1:0-209 GCF_000715545.1 Opisthorchis viverrini
AAAAAAAACAGAACTTTCTACACGCTCTGCACTCGACGGCATTCATTCAAATTTCTGAAATTCTCCGCAAACGGCCACAATCTTAATAATAATAGTTCGGGCTACTCAAGTTAACCATCAGGCGGAGAATTCCGTTCTATGTGTGTCACGGTTGTGCGTGACCGGCCTGCGGATGAGGCGGAAAATTTACTGTGAAAGTTTGTTTCTTC
>NW_008791298.1:0-209 GCF_000715545.1 Opisthorchis viverrini
CCCAATCAGCATTTTGACTGAAATTATACAGGAGAAGAAGGATCGCGTTGGCCCGTCCATGGAAATAACTGCTACCGTTCGTAAAGGTGTGCCGCGAGTGGCTACCAGCACAGTAGCCACAACCTGGTTGGTCAGAATGTAGACCACTCAAAATCGAGTAATCACAGCTGGGCGAACACGATTCTATCAAGGCGGCTGTGATGGACGTG
>NW_008791299.1:0-209 GCF_000715545.1 Opisthorchis viverrini
AGTTTGACTCATCCTGGCATGTGGAGAGTATGGCTGTGACAAAGAACACAGCGCGTGTTTGAAGTTATCAAGTGGCTACGGTGATAGCAACAACTAGACAGTTTGGAAGACAGTGAAGCGAGTTATTTGAAAGGAAACTACTTACTAGAGTCAACTATCTCAGGTCTAAACGAAATTTCCGGGACACTGGGTTCCATGTTAGTCATACC
>NW_008791300.1:0-209 GCF_000715545.1 Opisthorchis viverrini
TCTCTTTATAAAGTTTACGCGGAAAGTTCAAGGCGAGCCAAGTGATGAACAAACAATTAAATCTTTCTGAGCGAAACGGTTATTGCATTGGCGCTTTTGTAGTCTCGCTACGTCCGGAGCTCATTCGCCTAATATCTTCTAAGTGAAGTTAATAATATGAGAAATGAGGATGAGTAATCTGCTCACGCTATTCTCAGGCTAGTCTAATG
>NW_008791301.1:0-209 GCF_000715545.1 Opisthorchis viverrini
GAGTGAATCGCTGACGAGAACATCCGACCTGAAAATTGTAGTGCAGATGTGAAAATCAGTTTTATTTTAAACGTTATCTGTGATCTGTTTACATCGTCTCCGGGGGCTGCTGTAACTGCTGACAGTAACGTGGTGCATCAAGATATTCATAGGATAGCAGTAGTCAAGCTGCTGATACATAAAATTACGTTAAATGAGCGATCCACCAA
>NW_008791302.1:0-209 GCF_000715545.1 Opisthorchis viverrini
GAGAAGAATGTACATTTAGAGATGGCCATCCAAGGGATTTTTCCTTTCGGGATTAAATCAGCATATGCCTGTTACAAAAGTTGCTACGTTTGCTTATTTTGGTCCGTGGGCAGTATAGCCATTTTGATGTCAAATAAGGCGTCCATCTTGTATCCAAGACGCTAACACAATTCTCAAACGAATACGTTGGTGTCGGTTTACTTCGTGGC
>NW_008791303.1:0-209 GCF_000715545.1 Opisthorchis viverrini
TCGCTGATATCGGGAAAAGGTGTTTCATGGGACAAGTTTTTATGAAGGAGAACGTGCTCCACTAAAGACTGCATTCCTCGCTGCTCGCTAAATTAATCATGCAGCGTTTTATGCTTGGCGAGCTGCAGCCTGCCCTAGCAGGCTGCTTGTCTTGCCTGCTAATTCGTTTCTTATTTCTAAAGATATAATTGCGAACGTGTAGACCCACA
>NW_008791304.1:0-209 GCF_000715545.1 Opisthorchis viverrini
GCCTGCCCCATTGTCCTAGGGGCTCATCCGGTAGGCGCGGTCGCTGAGTCCTCATCAGTGTTATGTTCTTCTCCAGCATAGAATTATGCGCAAGTTGGTGTATTTCACCATTTGCGGACTATTTTGTGTTCAGTTAGAATATAAGATTGATGGGAACTCGTGGAGTGCACCTATTTGATAAGTCCCAAGAAGGGCGGAACGGGTGGTGG
>NW_008791305.1:0-209 GCF_000715545.1 Opisthorchis viverrini
AAATGCCACTCACCGCAACGATATCGACTCGCAGGAGGCCCACTCTCTCTGATCGGGCTTTTTGTCAGATTACTTAGGAGCGCTGGAGTTGATTGCCTGTACATAGCTGTTTGAATTCACAGGTAACTGACGGATAACAGCCGTGTCGTGCTTCAAGTTGATGAGCAGTCGGCCTTCAAAGGTGAGGCCCTGCAACGACGTTTCGGCAT
>NW_008791306.1:0-209 GCF_000715545.1 Opisthorchis viverrini
TTGGCAACCGAAAACCGAAACTAGAGTGCGGTTTGACGTGTCCAGTGTGATAATCTAAGTCTTAACCAGCAATGCACTCAAATGTAATATCGACCATCTGTATTTACAGATTGTAAATATAAGTGATATATTTGTAGACGCCACAAGTGAATGCTTATGTGCAGCTCATGCGGACCGAAAATACGCAATTTTGTTGGACAGATATTTGT
>NW_008791307.1:0-209 GCF_000715545.1 Opisthorchis viverrini
ATCACGCGGTCCACATCCTGGAAGGCGACTAGCACCAGCATTACCCAAACTGTAATCTCTTTCATACCCCTCTGCCATCTCAATGGTTGGCCACCCCTCTGTTTCTGCCATTCGAATTGCGCGCGTAGGACAGCGCTATCTTCGACAAATGATGGTTAGGCATGCGCAATACATGGCCTGACCAACGTAGCTTCTGATGCTGGACACAT
>NW_008791308.1:0-209 GCF_000715545.1 Opisthorchis viverrini
TGGATAGCCAGCTGGACAGCTACCCATCCACCTGCTGACATGCGTACCTAAAGATTCATCTGAATATCTTTTTGTCCCACTATCCATATCAAATAACCATCAAGTTTCTCTTCCTTGCAGTCAATTGCATGCATGCATTCTATGACGTAGTTTGGTAATTCCGACACTGTACACATTTACCGGTTGTAATTACTGCTCTCTCTGTCTGG